>NW_010519158.1:29973-55689 GCF_000687285.1 Phaethon lepturus | reverse complement strand
CGCGCGTGCTTGCTGGCTGCCCCTCCCGCCGGGTGACCGTTAAGGGCCGCTGCCGGGCGGAGGGCTTGGGGTCTGCTCTGCCGTCCCTCGCTGGCGAGGGGCTCTTCAGCTTGTGCTCAGCTCCGTTGCTGTGCGCTGGGAAAGCGCTGTTGCTCGTGAAGAACGCGGGGCAAGTAGCCTTCGCTTAGGCACAAGGGTGAGCCTCCAGCCGGCTTCCAGCGCCCTCTCCCCGCTCTGTGCCTGGCAGGGGTACTGGGAGGCTCTGGGCGAGGGGGGCCTGGCCTGGCTGTCGCTTGCTGCCCTCTTGCTGGGCAAAAACACCGTGGCCTCTCATCCTCCAAGTAAGGGTACTTCCACACAGTAGAGTGTACAAAACTTTTCGGAGAAAGTACAAGTTGTGTGAAAACCCCTTTTGAAGGGGGCCTGTTAGAAAAACCAAGCTTATCCACGTGTTTAATTGACTGTCCTGTGGAGGGGGGCAGAGACTTCAAGTTGGTACCTGTGCCATCGGCTGGCACAGCTACTTCGTGTCTCCTCGGGTGTTACGTTGGTAGCGTGTCATCTTTTACAGGGTCTTGGCCCGATAAAGGGGGGTTGTTTGTTATGTAGCTTAGACTTTTGAGTACACCTATGAGAATGTTTTAAACTGTGTAAAATCTCCTTTTGGGACATGGGAGACTATTGCAGCGTTTTTACCAGGTTTGGTAGCAGAAATAAGCAATTTGTTCGCTTTCTGTAGGACTGGGCTGATAATTGAAAACATGGGGGGTTTTCTTCTCTTTAGGCACGTGGGAGACTAATGCCCTTAGGGCACAAATAATGAGGAAGTTGCTTTATCTCTATGAGAATTTCTCTAACCTCTATGGACATCAGGGGCTGTGCTGCAAGGCTTGTGGGAAAGTTAAGTAACTTTTGTGTAGGAAGCTTAGGCACAGACTCTTTCAGTACCCATAAACTTTTCAGGCAACTGATACTCAAATTTTATGTTTATTCTCTATCAGAAGATTCCTGAGAAGTTGTCATAAGGACCAGTAATAAGGAGGAATGTTGCCTCTTATCTGTGATGAGGATGGTTTATAACTGTAGTCTAAAGAACATAGATCCTTGATACTAAGTGATGTGGAAACAAAGCAAGAAAGAAGCTTGTTCTTAGGCCAATTTGTTATTTGGGTGTTCCCACAGGGTTTCTGAAACAAACATACTGATTTATGTTTTTCTGTCCATGCTGTAGGTGGTTCATAGACAACTTCTATTGTGATGTTCATTTTTAGTTCACAGAATTGCAGCATTCTCAGTGGTTGTATCAGTTTTGAGCTACTGTTTGATTTCCATCATCTCCAGATTCTCATTAGCTAAAGCTCAGCTTCTCTACAAGTTCTTAATTTTTGTAAATGTGTAGGAAAGAAGGTGCTAAAAGGTATTGAGGCAGTTAGTCCTTATAAGCTAATTATTTTCACCTGGTTCTGTAGATGATTTAGAGTACTATTTCACAGACACAAAGGCTGATTGAAAAAATAAGATTAACCAGCTTGCTCAAGTGTGTAGGCTTGGATCACAATAAGGTTGACATGCTTAGTTTCTATCCTGCCTTCAGCTATGGCACCTCTAATTTGTGAGCTTTACTCAGTTATCAGCTGTGTGCGGTATCAGGCTATGTTTGCATTTGTGAATGTATTTGAGACTATGGGACATGACAGTGTGAGAATAAAGTTGATCTCTCCATGGATTCAGTCACAAAATTGTATTTGGACTAATGGCAGCACTGTAGCAGCCCTCTTTTCTAAACAAGACTGTATTTCAGCAAAATTTTCAACAAAGCTGTGTGCTAAGTGCTAAGAATAACTAAATCAGTATGCTAAATTTCTTAGTCTTTAAATATTGTAAATGAAAAAATAGCTAGGCATTTTTATTTGCACATTTTTATGAATGAAATAATGTGTACAGTTTACAGACACTTTACCATCCTCAGCAGGTCCCTGGTATATTTTTGTTTGCTTCAATTCCTTTGTGGAGGCAAGAGTAACCATGCTGCCTGAGGGTAGTCAAGAAAAATAAGAACAGGAGTCATATGCCCCATTTCGATATTCTTATGTGGTAAGTGGTAAGCAGCTGAAGCAAAATCTATTTGTCAGAGGAAATTAAACTTCACATGCTTTAGAATGAGTTTTAGCAGGTATGAGAGTGGCAATTGAAGTAATAAAAGATGAACTGTATCTTCTTTGTTCTTGTCTAGCACATGGGGTGCCATGAGAAGATTCACATTTGAGTAGCATCAGTGGAAAAAAAATCTCTTGGATGGATTAAAAGGTAACTTTTTGTCTTCACAACCAGAAGTTTCTTGAACTTTTTTAGTTTCATATTGAATGTTGGTCTTAGGCCTGCATTTGAAGAGAGGTACACAGAGAAAACTTAGTACCTGTGTGGTAGGAACTGTGTGTATAATTCATGGACTCTGCAGTGAGCCCATACTTAACTGTGTATACATGGTAGACTGGTATAAGCTTTTATTTCAAATCTGTAGTGTAGGTGAGGGGAGGTGAACAAGTTGATTTGGTTTCCTAAGGTGCTTCTAAAATATTTTTATATATAATTTTAACAGATTATTTTTATTATATATAAGAACAATAATAAACAGTGCATTGTGCCTTCCTGAAGCAATCCACAGTTTTAAGGTGTAAATTATCAATTTCACAGCAAGTGGAGTCAAATTTATTATGTGTCAGATTTTAAAGTTTTAACGAAGAAGTAATCTCAGACAGAAATCCAGTAATTTCTGCCTTAATCCATGATATTATTTGAATTATTAGCTGTGTGAGAATATGTAGGTGACTAGGATAATCTTTTTCCTATGTCTAACATCATTAATAGTGGTGTCATCAATGGAAAATAGATTTTTATTAAAATTTAAAGATCAGTTAGTTTCAGCTTAATGTTCTCTATCAAAGATTGTCAATTTGGCTGAAATATTCCAAGGATGTCCTGGTATTGAATTCTCTCAAAAGCTAGGATAGCTATCCCCAGTTTGCATCCCAGTCTCCTTACTAGCTCACCAAAGTAGGTGAGAGAGCAGAGAAGCTGGAAATTTGGGATCCTCACAAGGCTCTAAGTAACTCTGCCCCTTGTCTGGCTAAGACCCTTTGAATCTGGGGTAACTCTGGGATTGCCTCAGTTCAGAGGCTCCAGCATCTGAACATCCATTAAACAACATGCTCACGAGGAAAGTTGATCTGTATGGTGGGCAGAGAACTAACTCCTTTGTGTGGTAAACAAATTTTCTTCTGGGAACAGAAATGGATTTTGAAATACTCTGCAAATGGAATTACAGTTGTTCCAGCAAGCTTCATTTTAAGCTGTCAGCCATATCACATGAAGCATTTGGGAGTTCTTAACCTTTGCTTAAAGAATTGAGATAAAATCCAAATACTGGTAACACTTACATGTGAAGGCATTTTTTTCTAGTGATTCCAGAAATAATGTGGCAAGTTGTAAAACTGAGCTTCTAGCCCAGTGGGATAACTTGGAGTATTATACAAGTCAAAGCAAGTTCTTGTTCCCTGTTCAATTGCCTATATGAGCAGCTATGTTTCCTTTCCTCATTTCACCAGAAGTTGCAAAAAAAAGCTTGTTTTTCTTGGACTTTAAAGAAAATACTGCTACAGCAGTATTGCTTTATGTAGACCTTGGTAGTGTAACTAGTGAGAGCTGTGGTGGTTGTCTTATCCCAAACTGTTGCTGAAGAAAAACTGTTCATTCTGAGTTAACAAATCTGTGGATGTAGGACTTCACAATAATCCTACTGCACTGGAGCTGCCTGCATATTGTGTCAAAGGGTGTTAAAATACTATCAAATAGTAATCTAATTCTTTTGCAGGTCTTTAACTCGAGACAGTATCAATTTTTATGGATTGTGTTTTCCACCTTCACAATGCTTTAAAGTAAAACTTCATGTGTAATTATTTCTGGCATGGGATGTGAAAGTAGAGAAGAGATGGCTGTTTCTGTATCTGCATGAAAATGTTGGACCAGCATTCAGTCTTCAGAATAATGGAGGAATGTTAAAGTATGTGGTCTTTTAAAGATGTAATTTTTATAAAATAAATACAGTACAGTTTAAAGAATCTAAGGAATTTTTAATGTAGTCTGAGCCTAATTTTAATTCCAAATTTGTGAATAAGTTGTTAGATGCAGATCTAAGTTATAAATAGTGTATAAGTGCCACGTTTCTTCATTGTATTCTCTCCTTTTTGCGCCAAGCCAGTGCATGATATAATGGGGATGAAATGCGAAGTGTGGTGCAGTCGTCTAGCTTTACAGTGTTGCTAAAGGGCTGGCTCTGTAAGATGCTATTACAGGCAACGTGAATTAGGTGAATCCCAGAAGATGACTTAAATTTGTGACCTGTCTAAATAAGCACTTTTACAAAATGAACACTTGACTAGAAATCTTCATTTTGATAATCTCTTTACAACCAATTAGAGACTAAAGCTGATGAAAAGGCACTTCACTGGCAGCATAAGGTATTAATACTTAGAGTTATTGGTTTGGAGACTAAGGGGGATCCAGCTGAACTTGAGATTCTGGTAAAGACTGTTAAAGTGAATCTGTTAACCAAGGTATGTGAGAATTTTTCTTTCCCTTATAAGTAGCCTCAGCTGTGTTCAGCCACACCAAAGCTGGAGAGCAGACTGGCGGGTTTTCTTTATTTGCTCCCTTTGCATTGATACAAAATCAGTGTTCAAAATTTGTGTTCAGTTTTGGGCCCCTCACTACAAGAAGGACATTGAGGTGCTGGAGCATGTCCAGAGAAGGGCAACGAAGCTGGTGAGGGGTCTGGAGCACAAGTCTTATGAGGAGCAGCTGAGGGAACTGGGATTGTTTAGTCTGGAGAAGAGGAGGCTGAGAGGAGACCTTATCGCTCTATACAACTACCTGAAAGGGGGTTGTGGCGACGAGGGTGTTGGCCTCTTCTCCCAAGTAACTAGTGATAGGACAAGAGGAAATGGCCTCAAGTTGCGCCAGGGGAGGTTTAGATTGGATATTAGGAAAAATTTCTTCACTGAGAGGGTGGTCAGGCATTGGAACAGGCTGCCCAGGGAGGTGGTGGAGTCGCCATCTCTGGAAGTGTTCAAGAAACGTGTGGATGTGGCGCTTCAGGACATGGTCTAGGGGACATGGTGGCGCTGGATTAATGGTTGGGCTTGATGATCTTGAAGGTCCTTTCCAACCTAGTGTTTCTGTGATTCTGTGAAAAGAACCTGAATTTGGTGGTTTTCCAGGCAGGCTGCAGAAGTCAGATTTGTGCATGCTGCAAATCTGAGATGTGCTTTCTGTAATGCCACAGAGTTGGAGAAGAGGTATCTGGATTATTTCCTGTTGAGAGAAAAACTTTAAAGGTTCCAGTACTTTGTGTTTAGTGAGATGCTTAGGTACCTGTGGTTTGATTATTTTATGTTGGTTTTATGTATTATTTTGCATTAAATTTAAGTATTTTCATGATTGCTGAATTCAAATATAAGCTGCTAACATCTTGTTCATATATGAATAGTAACTTTTTTGCCTGTCTGTAGCACAGTAAAAGTAGGGAGTGAAACTCTTAAGTGTACAAGTACAGTAGGAAGTTGGTAGGTTTAGCCTGGTAAGGACTTTCTTTAGAAATGCTAGTTTGAACTAAGTCTCGTTTTCTATACTGGAGGCACTGCTACAAAAATCATCAGTAGCTGAGCAAAATAATGATTAAATTTACTATTTAAGCAATCATAAGACTTTTTACTGTTCTAGACCTTCTGCAACAAGATACTGTTCTTATTTTACAGTTCTGGCAATAAAATTACTACATTGCTTTCCAGAATATATATTTGACAGTGATTTCTAATTATCTCAGTGAAAGGCTTGAACACTTGAAAAACCCTCAGTAAGTGAACTGATCTACCAGCATTTCAGAGCAAGTGTCAGAAGGCAGTGTCCTGAGCCTTTAAAATATTAATTCTGCTGCAGAAGTCAGAATCTATTGAACAAATTCAGGTAACTACCTTGAGTAAATACAGTTTTGATTGCCATGAAAAGTGGTGGTGCTTATGTTTATCAGCTTTAAAGACTGTCTGTCTCCATCTGTTTATATTGTTGCTGTGCATGATGACTGAGGTTGCCAACTGGTTACTTCAGCTCTGTGACAAAAGAGATATAAAAAGCTCTTCATGTATACAGGAGATAATGTCCTTGTCTCTTGTGTAGACAGTCTGTAGATATGCAAAATTCTTCTGTGCCAGGCATTGCCAGATAATATAACTGAGAAATATAAAATACACTTTTTATAACACTTCCTGTAATGCCACTTCTGGTTTTCAGATGGGTAGGTTCTCTGGAGCCTGCAGATCTGATCTGAAGCTTACTGAAGTTGGTAACAAATTGAGGTGATTTCAGTGACCTTTCAGGTAACTCTTCCTGAAGTGGTAAGAGGCTTTTGCAGATCAATGTGAAAGCTTTTCTTTTCTTAGTTCCTATATCAGTGAGAATCTGTTGAAGAGCTGTCTTGTATCTTTGTGGAATTATCTTTAGCTTTTGCTTGGTTTTTCCTCATTTCTAGCTTGAAAGACAAGAGAGGGGATGATACAGTTACCAAACCCAATATATTTGAGATTCTCATCTGTTAAATGTGTTTGAAATCAACTGATGTTAAAAGCTAGCTACTGGAAGGCTAATAGGTATATAGGCATAAAAACCTTCACACATGCACTGTGAGCATGTGAGCTTTGTTCCCTTAAGTAGAATTAGGAGGGAAAGTACTTAATCCAGTTTATTTCCTGGAAATTATACTGTTTTTTAGAGAATTGGTCTCTGTTTTAGTCAACACAGAAAACAGCAGATAGTAGCACGTATGGTTTTCCAGGAGTGAACTAAGAATTGTTTGAAAGTAATATTTACAGTTGAAGTTGTTTTTTGCAACTTGTGGTGGCTTTGACTGTCTGGCTGAAAATTATACCTGAGACTTTAACAGCTTGGAATCACCGCATCAGAGACTGTAAACCAGTTTTTTCTTGCTTTTAATACTGAATTGACAATTAGAAGTTGTTGACTTAAACAAAGTGCATATTGTTTAAATAACAAACATTAAAGCTGTTATGAACCAGAGGATACTGGTCTCTGGTAGTGCTTTTGCTTGCATTTCTGTTAATAAAATTAACTTTATCCTCTTTCACTTTGGAAGACTGGTTATAGAAATATTGAAGTGTTTGAATGCTTAATCCTTTGTGAAAGATGTTGGTGGATGAAGCCCAGATCCAAAGGAATTAAGAATTGCCTCTCAAGTTTGTTGGTACAATTGAAATTGGCATTGTTCATCAGAAAAGTCCAGGAGTACATTGGCTGGTATTTTTCAATACATGATGGATTTCCTAAAAAAAAAAAATACAGCATTGGCTATGCTGGATGCTAAAAATGTACATGTGATACTTTTTCTTAAGTCATCTTTCATAAACTTCAAGATTGTTCATGGTGCCCACTGGATGTAGAGATCCAGTGCAAAAAAGTTATATAGCTCATCCCGGAGGAATCTCAGAATGGGAAAATAGGTCAGAATAAGAAATACTTCTGTTTTAATTAAATTGTCCCATCTTGAGCACATTTGAACAATTTTTGAAAACACTGTATTTAAAATAAAGATATTTTTCCAGTCCTTTTGGTCTGTTTTCTAGGTTTATTAATAATGTCCTGCGGAAATGCTGGAGTTCATTACAATCACATGTTATATGTGGTGTTAAGGTGCCCATATGGCAATCACGTTAAATGTATAGCCATGCAGCGCTAGACGTAAGTGCCAGTTTATGGAGTTGTGGCAAAACATGCACAGACAAAAATCTGTGTATGCTGGAATAGCCTCTGGAGGCATTGTTGCTGTCATTAGTACTTGGTGCTGGTGTGGGAGCAGTGGACACCTTAAGGAGGAAGGGTAAGGTGGGCCTAGTGGTGTCTAGAGGTGTGTGGAGCATCCAAGGGATATTGGCAGTTGACATGAGAACAGGTTGTGATTGCTGCCATAAACCCTCAGCACTGCCATAGAATCTGGTTTGGATAAATGTTTTTTTTTAACAAGCTGAAGATTTTGTGCTGCTTAAGTTTTTCTGATTATTATTTAATGTCTAATCTTGTCAATGTTGGCAAGATACTGCCTGATTTATCTGTTCTACTTTATCTCTTTGTGTTTTTTCTTTTGAGAGTCAGTGGGTTGAAAGTAAGCTTATTTTGAAATACTTGTAAGGTAGAGCCTCTGCACATCATTGGTGACAGATTTTCTGATTTCAGAAGGAGTATTATTGCTGTCATCTGACTCAATGAGTTAAAATCGTCATGGAATTTCTTAAAGCTTATCTTGATTTCTTTTGTTTTGTCTTATCAGTTTTTCTGATAAGCTGGTGTTTGCCTTTAATTTAGTAAAGAAAAACTAACTGGCAATCTAAGTGTATCTTTCTAGATTGTTCAGTTATCATTAGAGATCAACTTTCTTGATCTTGAACAGTGTATGCTATATGTTCATCTCAGGTTTATGGTCTAAGCACTGTGGCAGTTACATAAATAAATGTAATGTTGGGCTATATAAGCAGAAATTGAGCTTCTTCCACATGTGACAAATGCCGCATGAAGGTAATCGAGGAGAAGGAAGGAAAAAGAAGCTAGTCTCCTTCACTGTTCTGTTCCCCTGTATACTTTACGCCTCACCTACCAGTGAACTCATACTTGTAGTGCAAGTCCATTAGTGTTATTTAGTTTTAGGTTTAATTTATTCTTGTTTATTACCTGGCTAATTCGGTGAAGGTTATTTTAAGTCAGAGAAATTAATGGACCTGTTAACTAAAAGAAAAAAGATATCTTATTTGGCGAAACATTGTACCCTCATCACCTTTTTTTCCTCCCAGAGTGTATGAATCTTTGTCATACCAGAATATAGCATACTGCTGCAGGACTTAAAGTTTAAAGTAAGTCTTAACATTTTGAAAATTAAGGCTTAGTTGTGTGGGTAGGTTCTACACAAAATGTAAGAGAAAACTTCTTTCAAATGGTGTATGAGGTTCAAGAATTAAACAAAAAAATAGTAACACCAGGTGCCCTGTATTAATGCCAACTTTGAATCATTTGATTGTTTTATGCTGGTGTAAGTCAGCACCTGAGACCTCAGGTAAGGAATAAAAACATTTGAGAAGGACAATAAAATTTATATTGCAGGAAGAGAGAAAATCAGATACAGAAATGGGGTAACCAGAGATAATGGATGTTAAAATCTCAATAGGTAAGCTGAAAAGTTGAGATAAAAAGGATAGTTTTCTGACTTATCAAAAAGGCAAAGGATTATGCACTGGGGAATGATAGTGCAATGTTTAAAGTATGAGTATGAAAGATTTACACAGAATGAGTTCTCCACTTGTTTCAGCTTACTGTGTGAGCCAAAGTAAATTACTTAGTCTTTCATAGCCTCAGTTCCCATAAGAAAAACAGATGATAATTTATTACCTACTTAAAGGTATGGGGAGGACAAATACATCAAGCATCATTTGGAACTGAGCTGGTTATGCTCAGTTAAACTTGTATGGTCCTCATATCTGAGTAAGTATAGGTCAGAAATTACAGAGCGTGGACAGTGTTTCTCCATGAGAAGCTCCTGGCATATGCTTTTCTAATAACGTGATACAGTTTTTCTTCCCTATCAAAGTTAGGTTTTCTCAAGAAATACAGGAAATTCTTAGTCTTCTAGGTGATAAGTAAAATACTACTTGTCTTGAATGTTTGTCCTTTATCAGATCAAATTAAATTTACTGGTTTTTTCCTTGTTAGAAACAGAAACAGTGAGCTCTAATGGAACTACAGTTAGTTCACTTTACATTGAAAATAATGAAAAATACCAGTTATGTAGGTTTTTCCAGGTTCTGTTGGATTAAAAGAATTCATAGAAATTACAGAAATAAGCAGAAGTTCTATATCAGTAACAAATACTACTTGTAGCTGCCTCCATAGGCTACGTTAATATGTCAGTTCGGATAAAAGGAGTGGTTGTCAAATACACTATATACGTGTTTTTCCTGCAGGTTTTATTTCAGTTATTTCCACACCATGTGCTTAATGAGTCTGGAAAGAAAAAAATCAGTCTTTTAGCAAGTCTTCACCCAGCAAACTGGATAATAATGACAGGTGAAGAAAAGGTAATATAACTTGACCTGTGACTAGCTTTGGTTATAAAACTTTCTAAAATGCCAAGTAAGGTGAAATTACTCAAGGTGGAATTGGCATGAGTTCTTTGGGAATGTGCCAGTCTAGATATGATTGTGCCTTTTTGCTGAGAACGTTAGCTTGACTTCTTTAAAGCAGTGTAATTCCTTGAGCTTTGTCTGCACTTGCTTTTGTTTTCTCATCCTAGGTCATAAGAGAATATAAAATCTGGATATGAGATGGACCAAGGTGACTTTATCAGATTTTTAACTGCATGGACTGCTAATTCTAATTGACCTGTTGGGAGTACAGACACTGCAGTTTAGCTGTTCCCCACTCTTCCTGCGTACAGCAGTGTAAGCCCAGTGGACAGAGTGCTGACTTCAGGCATGAGACTTTAATTCCTACAGTAGGATATAATCAGTCAAGATCAATCCTAAAGATCAATGACAAGCTTTCTTGCAGTAGTACTGCTTTTGACATCTAGTTCTTGACCCGAGAATTCAGTATTTCCTTCTTATGATAATGGCATTAGCCTACTCTTGAATTATCATGAGCAGTGTTGTTAGTATGAAGTGTGGTGGCAAATTTCTATCATGGAGCCTGGAACTAGACTGGAAATCTAATGTAATGTGGAAAACCCTAGACAGCTTTTAAATGGGAACAGCTTCAGTCCCTGCTTAACTCTGTTTTGATTTGTACAGGATAAGCAGTTGAATAGGTCAAAACGCATTCTTTCAAAGTCTCAAGATTTTCCTACCCCTTTCTAAAATACTAATGTTGTCTGCAAGAGTGAAATTTTCTTTTTTTTGAAAGATAAGTTGAGTCAAGACAATTTCTGTGGTCTTTCATTTTATGTTCACAGTCTTTAAGCAGCTGGGCTCTGATTGGGGAGGGAAAAACTTTGCATAACACCATTCTATATAGCAGTACAGTACAAGTGGCTTTGCATTGCACAGCAGTGGACGATATTACTGATGGATAGCCTCTCTCCAGTTTTACATGCCCAATGGAAATCTGAGATGCCCACTAAACAGTGTGTCGTTTCAGGGGTACTTGGATAATGGTGTCTGCATAGAGTAGCTTTCAGGATCAGGGCTTCAGACTTAAAAAATTATCTGGATTTAAAATGTCAGTTCTTGTATTTTAAAGGGATAGGCATAGGTAAAGGGACTTGGCAGCTGGTTCTCATTTGGGATTAGAACTAACTTCCTTGAGAGCTGGTAAAGTCAAACTTATTTATTTGCCAAACTGAGAAAGGAGCATCAAGTAACATCATAATGTGTAAAAGAATTAATCACTGTGTAATATTATGTACTTAATTATTTTATTCATTATGGTGTTACTACTTCCCTCTTCTATATTTGCCTTTTTTAATGAGGAATACAATTTAAATGGACACTGCTTTGGATGTTTTTATCCTAGCTTCATCAAATCAAGTACTTGCACTTGCTTGTTTCATGAAGATTAAAGGCTTCCATCCGTACCCTGTCACTTACTGATTGTTTTCTCCCTGTGATCTGACTGTTCAGTTTGCATGGTTTTTCTCTTGGCAGCTGCAGTTCATAATATATTGTAATGTCATATAAGTTTCTGTTGAGAAAAAGCTTGCAGTTAACATGTTAATATTTTGGTTCTCACTTGTCACTGACTACCTTGTATTTAATGAATGAATACTGTCTTTATTTTGGGGAGGATGCCTTCAATTATTTTTTTTAATCTGATTTCCATACCATAAATGAATCTCCATTTGTTGCTTTTTAGATTTGTGCTGACAAACGTGATAGCTTAGCAGTTTGTTGTTATGTGGTTTTATTTCTCGGATTTTTCTTCTGCTCCAGTGTTTCATAATGGTTAACATGAAATGTTGCCATATTTAATTTAACATTTGTTGAGCTCATGGCTCCTAAACTGCCATTAATTTGGATGGTATATTAGCTTTAGCTGCAAGATAAAGCTTTATATGTACTGTAAACATCAGGATAGTTCTTGCAATGAGATGACCAGTAACTCAGAACACTAGCTAAGATGGAACAAACTGTACTGCTTTTTGAATTAGTTTCTGGTCAGTTGGAAAGGTTACTAATCTCTGGAAGAAGATGATAGGTCATATGTTTAATGTAATAGCTTTTTGTTTTTCTGCTTCATCTGTTAATTTTAAAATCTTTTAAAGTAGGCTCATATAAACAAGTCTTAATGTGAACTTTATGGGGGAAAAAAACAATGTGCATTTACTTATCTGTTACATGCTCAAAACTACAGTAGTTGATTATTTATTTTTATGTTTGCTTCCTAACACAAGCAAGTAAAATCTGGAGTTACTCAAATCATTAGCTAAGTGTGTAGAATAGTTTGGTATGGAGTGGATAGCAAGTTCCCTGTGTTTCTTCACCTCCCTGCATTAATCATGATTTATTTTACCTTTAATTTTTCTCTCAGGTCTTTACAGATGATGAAATTTACCTGTGTTGACATGAAGCTGAAGTGCCACATGGGTCATATGTGTGTCTTTCTGTAAAAAGTATGTCAGCTGACAAAGAGTAAGAGCAGGTTACAAAAGACTATTCAGAGCTTCTTCAGTACCGAACTCCTTTGTGTATTGGGGCATTAAACAGGACTTGTCTGAAAGATAAGTTTCTAACATTGACAGTGCCATTTCTGTTCTATATGAAAACTTCCTCCTAGTGTTTTTGAAGTATTTTTCTGAAGACTGCTGTGATTTTAGCTTTGTATAGGAGCTCACAGGGTTGTGTGCATAAAAATTATGCTAGTACACTAGTAGCCGGACTGACATTGTGTACACTAGCAGTCATATTGTTTCTATCCTAGTAAAGATCAAGTATAGAACTTACATTTTTTTCTGTCTGCCAAATGTTGCATTTGCAAACAGGATTCCAGTTCCGGTATACAAAGTGTTAAGAAAACTGAGGTGAGCATTTGTTAAATCTAGTCTTTCCTCATTATATTGACTTATATTCGGAGACAATTTATAGTTTTACCTCAGCTTGGAGCAGCTTCTGTGTGAAGACAAATGGATAAATAAACAAACCTCTTTAGTTTCCATCCTTAACTTTTCATACTTGAGGAGGTTTGAAAGTTACACAACTTCGAATTTCATGATTCCTTCATGTTTTTGTATTGTTGGTTTTGTCAACATAGCTTGGCAAGATTGATCCAGAGTACCAGCTTCTCTCTGAAGAAAGGTGCTTTCCTCTAAGCGAGTTACTGCTGAGTGGGAACATGTTAAATCTGCATATACTTTACTGGACTTTCTTCCAAAGCGCATTATGGAAGAGTTAGGGTAGGCAGAATATTCCCAGGTGACTTTCATATATTCCCAGCACTATGAGTTCCAACAGTAGAGGGAGACCCAAGATGATTTGTAACACCTTGAGTTTTTTTATTTTGCTTGAGGTGTTTTCAGACAGATGAATTACCATGGAAAAGGGTAGATAGATGTACAGGCCATATAAGTCAATGTTTCAAGCATTTTATTCACAGATTTTGTTCAATTGTGATGATTTCATTTAAATTTTATGGGCATAGTAGGATAGAAATTGTGATCTACAATTTTTTGAAGTATAGTCAAACAAATTATTTTGAATAACTAGTCTAAGTGCATTGCTGCCTTGAAGTCTGAGAGAAAAGCTACCTCTTCAAAATAGGGAAATTTGCATCTAAAAGGCACCTTTGGCTCAGTCAGCTGTGTTGATAGTTACTCAGTGTCACCTGTTCTCTGTTAAAGCTTAACCAGTTTGCTAAACTAATGTCTATCTAAACCATTGAAATGTAAAGGCTTATATATTAAAAAGCTAATGCTAATTTCCTTTGTGTCATATCTGAATTTTTTGCTAGGTAAATGCTAAAGGAACTTAAAACTTTGTTTCCAGAAGTTTTGATGTAGTTTCCACTAAGTTAAAATACTCTGAAATTTTTATCTTGTTTTTTTCTACAGTGCTTTAGTAAATTAACAACTTTACTCCTTAACCATAATATCTGAAGCAGCATTTGCTTGGCTGACATTCATGTAGTTCTATAAAGAAGTTGGTAGGTATGTTGCTTCTGTAGTCACAATAAGGAGCAAGTGTGTGCAGTGAACCATCTGTGATCTTTGTAGTGCTATTCACTGTTGTAGAGAGCCAGCTTGGCCCAAGTCTGAAGGTTATATTTCCTTATATATAAGGGAGCTTTATCTCTGGAAAAACCTTAAACATCTCTACTTCTAGGGAGAAGGGCATATCTTTTTCAATTGTTAAGGCTGAAGCGTATTCTTGGGGGGTGTGTATAGTGCGTGCAATAGGGGGATCCTAAAATAACCTTGAAATTTCTTTGCCTTTTCAAGAACAGAAATACTAGAGACCGCAATATAAAAGTACTGTCATGTAGTTAACATCTCCAAGAGTTTTGTTTAAAATACAGTGTTCACATCAGAAGCATGTCATGAACTTTCCTTTTGAGACTTTAGAGCTATAGAACTGTTGTGTGAAGCCAGCTTTCATCTTCCTGAGAGATGAAAGTATTGGTGAGATCAGCTATTTAGTATATCAGATCGCCAGTTACTTTGAACCTCACAGATACGCTGATGATTCCACATGAAGGATGTAGCTGCATATTGCAGAAACAAAGTGCAGAATGTGGCTCAGGGTGCGGAAACAATAGAAGAGGTCTGGTGCCATAGGTTCAATCCTGTCAAAATACTTGCTGTTGTTTCTGTTTACAGGAAGATTAAATATTTGCTCTTCTGGAGAGATCCTGTGTAAACAGTGAGGAGGTAAATGAACTCCTGATTGAGCTATTGGTCTAAAGAGGTCTTGTGGGCTTGTATGCCATCTGGCTGCTTTTGGAGCTGCTTGTGTAGTTTCTAGTTTTGCACAGCCTTGGAGCATGTCTTGGTCTAGTGATGACTTGTGTGCTCCTAGTATGACTTCTTTGAGTGGGTAGCTGTTTTTTTTAGTCAAGACATCTAACTTGAATTGTTTAGTGATGCTGAGAAATGGAAAAAATACTCTACTACTTGTAAATGCAAGAGGAAGTGTGGCTTTTGTTAGTCTGCTGCTAACATACCTGCTTGTGGAGAGTGAAAGGCATTTTACTAACACTAGTAGATTACTGATTTATCCCACCCAAGTAAATTTATGAAACCTTTCAACACGTTTTTCAACAGTCTCCCACAGTACAAAAGGACAAGTGCAGTAGTACCTAAACTTGTTGTCCAAAACATTGATGGTATCCCACTTTTGTCTGTGAATGGGCAGTCAGCATCCATCTTTTGTTATAAAACTTAATCTTTTGTAAAGGTGAGAAAATAATAGTGGTGGCTTTGTATTTTAGATAACTTTTTTCTGCCATAGCGTGGCAGCCACATACAATATGGGGGAGGAAATCCTCTTTCTCAAGCTGTGAAAGCAACTGGAACTGAGAGCACAGCCTTTGATTATGGCTATCTGGGCGCTATAACAAGTTTGTCCCTGTGATGTATGTAAATGTTGTGGAAGATGGATTCCAATAACTTTCATCATGTGAAATACCAGCTCACATGATTTGAGCCTAAGAAAGAATATTCTTTTTTTGAGAAATACACTGGATTTTTGCAGGAAGATGTACTTGATTAGTATTATAATGCCTGTTGCACAATATCATAGTGATGTTCCGGCATTTATGTTACTACGTCAAGCTGAAAGGTATTTGCTGTTCTGGAAACAGATCTTGCAGAAATCCATTCAATCAAAGCCCAGTGAATTGTTGCTCAGTTTAGAAAAAAGTTTCATTTTCCTGATTGGTCAAAAAAATTCCGTTTAAGAAAATGAAGAGACTTTCTACAAGGAAAAAAAGCTGGTGCTGGCCTGTTACCTTTTTTTTGTCTTCCAATCCTAATAAATCAAATTTATAGGCAGTTAATCTGATGGAAATAGGGCTACGATGGTCATGTTTAACCAGTTGCCTCACTTACATCTTAAGTCCTGTATTGTTTTATCAACCTCAGCTTATCAGAAGATTTAAGTCCTAAAATAGATTTTTTACTGGTAATGATACCTGTGAATAATGTTCTGCAGACTTAACCTTTTTTCTGAAAAAAGATGTGATTATCTCATTCTAATATTGTGAGTTTTTTGAATATGCTGAAATGTCTGGAGAAATATCTTTCTTCACAGAAGGTGTAGCAGTTTAGCTGTTTAAAAGGCTCTCAAAAATAAGGGTTTGGGGAATGAGTGTTCTTCAACAAAACATGCACAGCACTTTTATGTATCTTTGACCTTTTACCTTTATCTTTTTCCTACTCAAAAGGTCACTGTTCTTCAGAACTTTTAACTTCTTTTGTTTGTAACAGCCACTGTATGTTCATATCTCCTTAATTATGTTTTTTCATGTATTGCAAAACAAAAATCAATAAATAGCATTTACTTAAAAGGAGATCTGACAAGGCACAAAGGCAGTGAGGAAAGAATTAACAAGGTAATCACAAAAGCCTACCACCTTTGCTCCAATTTTCAAACACAGTGAAGACCATCTCAGTGGCCAAACTTAAAATGTATTATCAGTGTTCAGATCTTTGCATCATTTGCTTCCAAAAAATAGTCCTTTTAAAGTAAAATGGCTGATGCAACTGCTGATCAGATGCCTCTGTGATTGAAGCTTGTATTTACAGAAGAAATGTCTTTATTTCAGATCAAGGAAAGTATTTTCCTTTTAGAGCACAACTTTAGAAACCTTGCTCCTGCAGGCAAGTAGGTACACATTAAATGTTAGCAATGCCATTTGATCACTTTAGTTACGTATTTTAATAGTTCAGTAATAGTTATGAAGGACAACTTAGTGTTGCTAGCCTTTTGTTCAGTATTTTGATTTAACTTTTGAGAAGTGTCAGACTGTATGTAACTTCTCAAAACACTGATTTTGGTTTAAATTATCGATCTCCCTTATGCTGCAGGAGTATTTAGGAAGATTGCTGCTGTATCGCCTAAATCATAGGTGTTTCCTATCCAAAAAAGTATTTTGTTACTGAAAGTGCTGCAGATAAGGAAGAAAGTTTGGATACATGTTATTTTTTGGCTATGTATTGCTGCATACAGCTGTACCTGTCTTGAGGCCAAATGGTATTGTAGTTGGCTGGTAATAGCTAGTGACAAGAACTAAATACTGAATGGATTAGTATTGTTGCTATGTAATATACAAAGTACTAAAAGAAATTACTTTATGGTCAGTTATATTCAGATAGCATTTAGAGGTAACTTTACACTAATTATTACAGGTACTGCTGTAGGCAAATGAAAGCTTGTGACTGTCATAAACTTAGCCATTGACTAGCAGGATCCTTGCTATCCCACCGTGTCTGGTTGACAGCTGCCTCTGTGCACAGTACTCCAGAAACATTACTTTATGTGAGCCAAATAACAATCTCTGAGTAAAATTACATTTGGTTAAACAGGTCAGTTATAGATAGGACTACAGTCTTTGCCTGAAACCTTGTATTAAAATTTAGATAAAAGGTATTTGGTGATTGTTACCATCAGCAAAGAATGACAAAAATAAGACCTGTAATTATCTATCCTATCCATTTCCCCAGCTGCCTATATGTGTGTGTACTTGCTCCCACAGGCATGTTCTCCTGGCTTCTTGCCAGGTCCCACTAGCCTAGTCTAAAGCAATCCACTTGAATCTCCTTGAGCTGCCGTTCACTTACAGGTATAATCTTTTAAGCCCATGTGTTACATCCCTCACTTAACATAGAGTGTAAGATTGCTTCAGCTACAAGTTTTGTAGCTTGATTTCTTCTGGCAGTTTTTATTTTCCATTGGGTTCCTCTTAATACATATATATATTTGGACCAAGCTTCTTGTTGATTTGGTGGATAGGTGCTGTTTCTGGTATACTGATTCACTTGGCAGTGCCAGTGTGAGTTGTTGGCATGAAGAGCATCCTTCCCTTACACAAGTTGCAAGCAAACATGTAATGTGTTCATCACTTCATCCTGGAGCTGTTTCAGATTCTAAGTGTATGAAACTCTTACTACACTGCTCGCTGTTTTTTCAGTTTTTCAAGGTTATTGTAGAGCTACATACCTGGCTTTTAAAAAGAGAAGGTTGAATTTTGGAGGAAGATTTGAGCAGCATGGAAAAAGTCCCAGAAGAGTTTCCTGTGGTGTAATCAGAGTTCTGCACCCAGAGGTTTATTTTGCTTTTTCCTTTGGCTGGCAAGTGTTTTGGTAGAGTAGAAAATCTACTATCATATGGGATGAACTGTTGTAAAAAAGCCCCAACTAAACCCTCGAAGCTTGAACTGAAGGCAAATACTCTGAGGATGGTTGTTAATAGCTCAGTTTCTTCTGTGGTAAAGTCAGTGAAACAGTCCTTTAATTTTGATTATACTACAGCTAGAAGTGTAAAATCAAGTGTGCAAATGAGGGAGGGGAGAACTCACAATAGAAGTTAAAATTTAGAATTTAAAGAATGTACTACTGTATGTATTTGTTATGTACAGGCCCAGCTTTTCAGCAGGTAAAGGACAATATAATTGCTTTTGCATATTGTGGGAATCAAGTTAACTACTTACAGGTTAGGATGTTCACCAAGCTGTACCAAATAAAAGCTGCAAGTTAAAAGAATGTACTGTTTTTACCCCAAGAAAATTCAGTGTTGGGCGTGTATGAGAACTCCGGAGTGAAAAAGTTATACTTTCGCATTATATTGCTTTAGTCCTTTGTCTTCTGATGCACTGCTGTCTCTTATTTCTTATTTGTAGCTTAAAGCTGTAGTGTGTAACAGATGTAAAAAACCTGTTACCTAGAGGTGGAATTATTTTGGTTTACTTTCAGTGTCTAGGGCTTAAGTGAAGATTTGATGAAACTGTATTTGTATGTAACTTTTAAATTAAAACAAGGATTTAGGCATCTGACTACCATTAATATTCAGGAGTGATGGGAAGCTGAAGCTGTGTCACCCTCTCTGTTCCCTTGACCTAATGCTTAAGTGATTGTCATGGTGAAAGAATACTATTAAGAGGTAGTGAAATATGTAATAAAAATAATGAATACTTCTAAGGTATTTTAAGGGTAATCTAAGGCCTTGTATGTAGCATTACAAGTTCCTAGAGTATTTAACTATTGGAAGAGGGTTTTTAAAGCTATTTTAAATTTTGTCCTATGCGTAGCAAATCACTAGAGATTAACAAGCTCTTAACGACATAGTTGTTCATTTTTAAAACCTTTAAATTTAGAATTCCTGTCTTACTGTTTAGGTCGGGGGAACTACACTATGTACTATAATGTATTTCTTGTAACAGGTATAAAACTTTAGTTGCAGTGCTTTGCGAATGTAAAACTTGCTGATGTCGTTACTGTTTTTTAATAGATCATTGACCCGTCAATCAGACTCTGACCATTTCAGAGATAAAAAGCTAGGCTTTCATTGGCTATTATGAGTAGAGCACCTTTCCACAAATTAAGAAATGGTGTAATAATTAACAGGTATAATGGATATGTGCATTCAGGTTTCAGTTATATCTTTATGGGCTTTAGCTCCTGTTATCTTTGGTGTAGTTAACCCCCTGTCTACCCACAGATAATTTAACTACAGTACAAAAATGTATTTGGCTTGTGGCAATGGCATTTTTTCTAACATGATAGTTTTTTCTCATTTTTAAAGATCTGTATTGAAAGTTGTTCTTTCAGACTTTCTTTAAAACAAGGCACAGAAATTCATTAATAAAACTAATTTAATAAATAATAATACTGTTCTAAAGAAGCATAGCAAAGATCTCTTAAACAATTTTGCATACAGAGACCTTTACCCAAACTTTTTTCTGATTTACAGCCTTAAATGACTATAAGTACTGATGATTCCTGGTATTGGAGGTTGGTATCTTTTGACCTAAAAAGTCACTCAGAAATTGCCAAAGCAGCTCATTCGATAGTGGACTTATTAGGTGAACCACTTACTGTTCCTAAGCTCTAAATATATTAAGAATCAAAATTTTAGGTTTTGAAAATGTAACTGATACTTCAGTTGCAAAAATTCATTAAATAACATCAAGATTCGGTTGCTTTGATGTGATATACTTGCACTGCAAAATACGAATCAAGAAAGAAAACCCTAATTTTAGAGATGTTACGGAACTGGAAAGTTAAGGAAAACTTTCTGAATTTGTGTGTAACTTTTATTAATCTTTAAACATGACAAAAACCAAAAGAGAAGTGATAGTTAAAATGAGATGCTGATAAAATACTGTATAACTGGAAGTTTACCAAAGTATAGGAGTTATTTTTGTTTTGAAAAGTGTTTTCCTATTGAAGTATTGTTGTTATCCTAATTAGTGCTATTAATCTGATTTCACATGTTTTATATGCAATACTGTTTCAGATGTGTTCTTATATATCAAATACTTATTCAGAACACATTTGTATAGTGGCTCACATCTTTAGTCAACCCATTTTTGTACTAGAAGTTAGCGAAGCCATCATTCTATTGTAAATTCCAGTTTAATCTGTTTCAGGGAAAGTCAGTTGCTTAATGACATCAGTTGTCCCTGTATGTATCCTGTGGCAGATCTTGGCAGTATTCATTTTTTTGTGATCAGTAGCTCACAGCTTTTGTCATCGGGGGGTTTTAGTACTGTAGTAAATAAGTCACCACTTATTATTCATATGTTTTTGTCATGTCAATGCTACTTAGGTGTAAGGTGCGCTTATAAAAGCAAATACTCAGTTACTTGTCTAAAAAAATTTTCAAAGTACTCCTTAATATTAATCACATATTTCAATGTGAATTTAACTCATCATTTTACAGCTCATTTATATTCTGGTAGAACACACATATTTTTCAATTATATTTGGCAGTGTCATGCCTGCTGTAACTTCAGTCCAAAATACTGCAGTTGCAAGAGGAATTGGCTTTTTTGGAGTATACTGTGAGACTACGCCAAGATCTTCCAGGTCCACAAAATTAAATCCTCAAGGGGGAAAAAAAGGTGGAACAGACATGATTGTTGTTTTCTTTCCTATTTATAATATCTCAATACATGTCTGAGGTGGTAGCTTACCTCCTCATAGAAGATGAGAGCTAGTGGAATGCATTTCTCATCAGAGTAGCTTATGTTGACTCTGGAATGCAACCTTCCCTGTTCCTAACCTCATCTTTGTAAACCTTCCAGTTGTTTGTTCTTTTTATTTTTAATACTCTGCTCTGTCATTAATCTTCTCATGCTGCAACATACCCTTACTTCCTTAACTGGAGATATATATATATATAACTACTTCTTGCTATATTTTAAACTTCACACACATATTACTTGATGTAGTAGTGCAAGTGAAGCTACTTAAAGCAAACCACAAAACTAATTGATTCATAATAAATTAATATCATTAAACATAATTCTACTGTAATCTTTATCTTCCCATTTTTTATATTTTTTCCTTATTTAAATCTGCAACTAAAATTCTTGTTTAGCTGCAAGGATCTTACCTTAATGTAAGCAGAATTCATCTAGTTGAATCTCAATGATGAAAATAGTAAATAGATTTTATGAAGACCACAGGTATGCCAGGATAACAGGTTTGTCTAATTCAGAATCTGCATAAGGAGTTTGTGTGTGTACATATACCGAGAAGAAAGTTTGGGGCTATTAGGATGTGTTTAGATTTACTTTTTGTTGTTTTCATAGATGAGTAAAGCTTTCCATTAAAAATAGTATAGTAGTGCTTGGGAATTAAAAACATAGCTAGTTTCCATGTTTTTAATATGGGGAGTAGACAGAATTACAAACAAAACCCCATGCTTGAATATGATTTTTCCTTCAAGTGTTAACTGATTAATTCATTGTTCAACCCTGCTTATAGGAAGAATACATTTGAAATATGATATGAGATATCTCGAAGTAGAATGAAACGGCATTTCTGGGATCTTAAACTTGCTTTTGTACTGAACTTCAATGTTGAAAAGGTATGTTTATTCTATGAAATATCTAGTTATCTGAAAGCTTTCCTTTTTTACTGTTTTCTGGGTTTTAAGCTATAAAGTGCAAAAATTTGCTCTAGTACAGTATGTGAAGTGTGCATTATATTTACGTGAAGTAATAGGACATGACTGTTTTTTCAATTTTGAGTACTTTACACTATGGCATCTTAAGCACCAACTTTTCTAGGAATACAAAATCTCTGAAAAGTCTTGCAGTTCCAGGTTGTAAGCTGGCCTCTACACATGCTGTTCTAAGAACCTCATCTATTTAGCAACCAAATTGCCCTTCCAGTGTCCTCAGAACTCATCAAGAACTGAAGTAGTTGGTGGGCTCATTTACAGTGTAGTTGATTCTCAGCTTTTCCTTGTAAGAAAACTTATAACAGTTCTTCTAAGTTCACACTGAGGGTATAGAAAGCAGGTAAGCAAACTATTTTGTCCTGAACATATTTTAGTTCACTTAATTTAAGATTTCTACATCCCTGAAACTTGATCCACAAATGCTTGAGAATTTTTGCAACAAGATTGTAAGACTGGAATAAGGTGGTATCTTATACCTGGGACAGGTATTCAGCCCTTGGAGAAGAAGATAAAGATTGATGTGAAAGAGCTGCTCTGTACCAAAGCTCAGTTTGGAAATGACTGATTTCATTAATCTCTGCATAGTATGCAAGTTCTTTAGAAATGGCATGGACTTGTGTCAGAATTCTGCTGTTCAACCTCTTTTGTACTATAGCACATATGTGGAAGAAATCTTTTGTAATTCAAGCCTTTTATTCATTTGAACCTCCTTAAGAGACTTATACTCTTGATTACCAAATTAAGAAAGCTACCCATCTATAATGGCTGTAACCAAGATAATGACAAATGAAAAAAGCTACCAGTAGACTTACACAGTTTGGAAGAAAGATTGTTTAATCACATCAGTTAGGTTACACTTCTAAAGTTCATTTAAAGTAGTGGTAACATTTTCTGTTTGTCGTAGGGGATCTGTTACAGAAGCTGTCTTTACGTCATGTATTGGGCAGCCTTTTATCTACAAAACTTAACATCACTTCTTTAGGGATTCAACCTCACTATCACTTTGCTTTCTTTCCCTTCTTATCTGACCCATTATTTTAGTGTTGAACTGTAAATTCTGTCTTTTTAGCAATTTGTATATTACCATTCTTTAATTACATAACTTAAAACTTTCAGAAGTACGGGAATTGTCCTTTAAAAGTTGCATTCTTGTGAGCCTGAATTTAAATGTACAACTGCAGAAGTTTGGGTACTCCAATCCTATAACTATTATTTGTTTTGCAATGATCATAAAACTGAGTGATACCAGTTACTGTGTTTTGTAGCTTCTTTGATACAGACACGATATATCTATCAGTTTTTGTATATTGTTTTTCCAGTTACACCTATAATATACCAGAGATCATTGTTCCAGGATGTCTATAGTTTTTCTATGTTATTACAAGCTTTATGAATGTGCAGGTTTATCGACCCCTAGTGGGTTGTTAGGAAAATGGCTGTTAATTTAACAAGTGCTAAATTAAAAATTTAAATCTTTTTCAATGCTGTTTTTGTTTCAGTGCTCTTTTTCTTCTGTTTCAGGAGCTAATCCAGCTGCAATTTCATTTCTGGTGTTCTGCTTCTTACCTCTGCACACTTGCCTATTGAGGCAGCTTCTATTAACAACACTTCCAAATATGTAGCTAGGTATCTGCGTTTTAATGAACATTTGTAGCTGTAGCTGAGTATTTTGAGTATTTTAAAATTATAATATAGCAGAAATTTTAAAAAATTAAGGGTGGTTTTTGTGCTGTGTAAGGTGGGCTTATTTTTAATTAGCTAGAAAAGCTAGTAACTTCTTGGTTAGTATGATACTATATAAATGAATTAAAGCAAATTCTATATCATCTGCTCAAGTTTCACTGACCTCTTAGTGCTTATTAAATAATTACAATTTTATCAGTAATATCCTGAAACCTGCCATTTCATAAAGTAATCACTTAATACAGTATTTTCATGTTGAAACAGCATGTAAAACAGCATTTCTAGAAAACTTTTAAACTGATTTTAAGTAGCTGTAGTATTTTTAATTATTTAGTTGAAATTGTAATTTTCTGGGAGATGAAATTATCTCCTAACCTTACTGGAAAGTTTCTTACAGGTGTTTATTTCACATGAATTAAAATGAAGTACTGAATAGTAAATTCACATTTGACTGCTTAATTAGCAATAATAAATAAGTCTGCTCAATAATTAAACTTAAGTTGAACTTCACTACAATTGTGCATTTGCTATGTGTTTCCAAGTATCAGAATTGGAAATTAAGTCCTACTATAAATTTATTTTTCTGTGCAGGCTTGACACAATAAATAACTTCCACTTTAATTTTGTACATTTAATTTTATAGGCTTTTAGTAAAGTAGTGTTTTTACCAATTAAATTATGAAATACTCCTTTGAATTTTTGGTAGTTTTTAATTGTTAAGAAAAGGCCAAATATTTTTGCATTTACTAATATTTAGTGTGTGTAAACCCTATTGTTTAAAGTCAAACTTACACAGCAATCAAAAATGTCAAAAAGACCTCAAATTCATATTTTTGTGGGAGCACCCAGTATTCCAAGCCTGCTAGAAGTGTCAGAGCAAAGTAGTTCAGTACCTGCTGCTGAAAAATGGAGAGAACTCCACTGTTTGTGTGACACACATAGTCTTTTTTGTGAAAAAGTCAAAGGTGCTGACCACTTAGTGTTTCGGGCAGAAAGCTCTATAGTTACAGCAGTTCCTACAAATGATGACAGCTCTCAGCAGTCTGAACAGGGAAGGTTAACAGTAGCAGAAGAATATTTGACATCTCTTGTACCTGTAGCAGTAACTTGTACCAGCATGCCTAAAAAGACTGAAAGTTTAATTTATTCTGACTGTCAAATATCTAAAGATAGATGCACACATGCAAATGTAAATCAGGCTGCAGATCAACACCTTCTGCAGAAATTTGCAGAATCAGCTAGACAAAATAAACAGTCACATGGCTGTTGTTTGGTCCTTGCTGAAAGAAAAGCCAGTCATCCAGAAGTTAACAGTTCTGACATTTCTGATTTGGTTGCCAGTACTAAGCAGATTACCATACATCTAAGGTCTGTTGGACAAGGTGTTCAATCAGAGTATGGAATTGATCAACATGAACATCTAAGTCAATGTCTGGATATGTTTTTTCCCCAAAATCAAGAGTCAAAACCAAAAGCAGAACCTGGTTCAGACTTTGCAGTGTCAACAGATACTGAATTTCGTAGTATAATGACTTCAAGTCAGATGGCTGTTTTTGCACAGGATCGAAATGAGATGCAGAAAAGAATCATAAATCTATCAGAAACAGAAGCAGGCAAAAAACCTGAAGAAAGGCAGTATGTTCACCTCCAGTTTGATTCTGATGCTGGAACATGTCTTAATGCGGCTGAAAGTGAGTGTAAGGAAGAGTATACAAGTTCCCTTGAACTCTTCAGCTCTGAGGGTGATGGGAAAAATGCTTGCTTTGAAGCTACAAAACAAGAAGGAAGTGCTCAGGAAAATACAGAGAAG
>NW_010519158.1:26600-29942 GCF_000687285.1 Phaethon lepturus | reverse complement strand
CTGCTGAGCAATTTGCAAATGAAATCCATATTGAACCATTGAGCTCAGGAATACTGTGCTCTCAAGTAGACAGTAGTCATAAGAGTTCTTCTAAAAGAGCCCACAAGTGTGAAGATTCCTTTCGTATTTTTCACTCTGTGTTTAAAAGACAGCTGAAATCCAAGAGGGCTAAACTGAATTCTTCTCCAGCTGGTCCTGGGATAAGAGTGGATCAAGAGAGGATGACAGAGTTCAAGAAACTTCAAAAGAAACTATCACCGCTTAAGAATTGCTGCTGCAAAAATCAAAAGTACAATATTTTGGTCACAATAGTACATCCTTGTCATATCAAAGAAATACAGGTGAAGACGAGACCAAAATCTTCATGTAAAGTTCCTGTAGCAACAGTTGTAGTTATTGACCAGTCAGAAATTGAGAGAAAGGTGGTGCTGTGGCGTGGTGCTGCATTTTGGTCGCTCACAGTGTTTCCTGGGGATATTGTACTGCTTACAGGTGAGAATTCCTTTATTTGCCTTTTTAAAACATGGATCTTAAATGTCTGTTTAAAGTAGAACAATATGTAACCAGTAATTTGGAACTATGGCTAAGCACTTGTAAGTATCTTTCTTACATTGCTCAACATCCCTGTGGATTCTCAGTCATCCTGCGTGTGGAACATTGACTGCCCCATAGAAGTTTGCCAATCTCTTATGTGTAGTCTTTGGTCTGAGGCACAGCAGTGCTTTGACACTACAGCAGTGCTATAGGTAGTCAGGTGTATTCTGTAACCTGTCAGTGTTTTACAACAGTTCTTCCTGAGAGGTACAAGTGCTGCTACAAACCAGATGTGCTAGTTATTTGATTGTAGAATGTTTTGTAATCCTCTGCTGTTGCCCAAGAAAATTGTGATGTTATATTCAGTCTCAGGATAAGAAATGCTTTTCCTCCTGTGAAGGACTTTGTAGCTTAGCACTAGCATCTTGAGATATATTGTGTTGTGAATTAGTAACTGACATAGGCTGCAGAAATATAAAATGCTGTTTGCAGTTCATCTTTTTCATAACATGTCAGCTAATAAGGAAGATTCCTCCTGATAAATCCTTTGTACTCCTTAATACCTAACAGGAGCAAAACCCTCTCTCTTTAAGAGAACACATCTCATGTAAGAGAATACAGTACTATAAAAATGATATTGCACCTAATATAGGGATGGACTTGACCAGAACTTGGTAGTGATCTGGCCGTTTAGGTTTTGCAATATGCAAAAAATTACACAATATAAAATTGGCTACTTCTGCAGTTTTATGCTTGTATCTTTGTTATGAGTTCTTTAAGTGTTTATAGGGAGGTGCAAAGGTAGTATTTTAAAGAGATTGAAGATAAGGTGGGCTTTCTCTTTTCTGCTTAGACATTCTTATCTCAAAATAAATCAAAAACGTTTCTGGGTAAGCCTTGTATTTGCATTCTGAAATGTTGCCCAACAACAATTTACCCAATACAGTCACCCACTTATAGTACCTGCTATGAGGCTATTGAATATTTTCTATGAATTGAAGAATTACATCGAACTACTGAGAATTTCTTTAATTGTAAATGGTGTTGGTAAAATCATGTTGTTTCCAAGTGATCTTTTAACTGTCTTTCACACCTGTATGAATGATGGTTCTATTGTCAATAAAAGCATGATACACTTTGATATTGTTGATACATGAGTTGATAAGTTGCTTTTTTTCTTGCAGATATAATAATGTATGAGAACACTTGGTGTGGAGAAATCATGCTGCAATCTACATTTACCAGTCAGTTACTGAATCTGGGGAACTGCTCAGCTCTTAATCCAGAAGAATGTAAGATTATAGTGCATAAATTTGCACAAAAATCATGGTAAAATAGCTATTTCAAGTACTCCATGTTGTTGGCAATGCCTCATACACAGGATAAAGTGGAAATGTGAGCAACTGAGAGGTACAGAACACCATAGGAAAGTATGACAGGAGCACCTGTGGACAATATGTGGACACGATGACATCAGATTGGCATGTGGAGTTTGGTAAAGTTGGGTGGTTGCCATTCAAAACTGAACTCTGAAAAACTGAATTCTTTGAGCTTAGTTTAAGAAACAGCAGTTATCCCAGGACTCAACCATAAAATGTCTGATATTTAATGAGGATTAAATTTTTTGCAACAATTTTAGAGTCTTATAGAGTAAGTAGATGCATTCAGGGGAGGTAATTCACTGCAGGCTGTGTCTTTTAAAAATACCTGAGCCATGGAGGGTTGGAGACTAAGGGGAAAATACAGTGGGAGTATCACCATGAACTTGCATTGTTCTTTACTATGTTCCTGATGTCCATTATTGCCAGTTATTTAAGTCAGGTTCTGGGATAAATGATCAAGAACAGCTATTCTTCCTACCATGTTATAATACAAGATTTCTTTCCTATTCTTGGTGTCATTTAAGATATTGTACTTTGCTGAACTTTGAGATGTTATCGAGGGGGCAGATGAAATACACCTTGATTTTAGATAGTGTTACACATCTCAAGAATTTCTTACCTTAGAATTATTGTGAAGTGGTCTTGGTTTTATCAGTGTAAATATGTACCAACCAATAAATTTTACACACCTGACATTAAAAAAAAGGCTGTCCCTTTAACTTTGTTTTTTCATGTCAGTTTATCCAATAGTGGATGGTTGTGTTCTCCATGGCTTGTTGGCTTACATATCATCAGAGTTTCCACACTTTGGAGACATTCCACAAAGACAAGTTCAGAGACTGGATAGTGTTCAATATGTGCAGCTAGACCAGCTCCAGCCAAATACATTGGTTCACTCAATCTTGAAAATTATCAACATTGCCATATTAACAGGTAAGCTTATGCACTGGACTTCAATTTCCAAAACTTCAACAACAGGTAAAACGTAACCAGAATTGCCTTACAAAGTTACTGTTTATTTCCCATTCCATACACCAGTGTTTGACATCGGAATCACAAGTAAAACCTTTGTAGTGATCCTCTCATGGCGGGCATGGCAGTTAGAGAAATGGTATTAGAGACAGGAAGGAAACAATGACTGTAGTCAGCTGCTGAAAGGAAATTACTGCACACTAGTGCTGATCAATAGCATACATGTCTGTGGGAGAAGCATGGAGGCAGTGGGCACTGATAATCAGTGTTCCTCCTCATTGAGGGATTGGTATTTTTTCACTAAGGAATGAGCACTCACCACAGGCTGCAGTTACTAATGTATTGACTTTTCAGTGAGATGGCTTGAGCATCTCCACAGCTTCAAATAGTGTGGTGCCTGCCCTTCAATAAGATGGAGGATTGGAGAGATGCAGGTATGAAGTGTAGTGTTGGG
>NW_010519158.1:0-26569 GCF_000687285.1 Phaethon lepturus | reverse complement strand
GCAGGAATATCCTAGATATGAGGATTATGAGGAGTGTAGTCAGTCTTTTTCAGGGAAGATAGATGCGTATAGCAGGAGTGCTGAAAAGAGGGAGGTATGGCAGTTATGGTGGAGAAACATAAATATGTTTTTAGTGGCTCTTGAAATTGAGACATGCATTCTTGCTGTACACCACTGCTTGAGAAAGGGGGCTGGTTTATGAGAATGTCATGTGGGACAGTCAAGCTTTATGAGTTCAAAGCTCACCTGCCAACTACCTTCCATGTAGGCATCCTGTCATTAAAAGCAAATTTGATTGCACTATAAATTGTATGCTTTTCAGAATGAAATAAGTTACTGATTATTTTAATCTACTGTTTTAGGATTTGCTTGCCTTTCTTGCTCTGTAATGGAACTGTGCTCTTTTCTAGTGCTTTATCTTGAATATTTCTTGTTTAATTATTTCTATTATTTCCTACTTAGAATAGATTTTTTTAAAGCTAACCATTCCTGTTTTCTAAAATATGTGCGATATTTCTTTACAATAATCCTTACTTGTATGCCTTTTGTACAAGTTCTTTCTGATTTTCAATACTGGAAAACACAGTATGAAACTACTAAGATGTCTTACTGTGATACTCATGTTTCTTCTACATAGGCACAACAGAGAACTGCCTCATTAATATAATTTGTTTTGGAAATTTAAGTTTCCTGTATATTTTTATAGTAAAGACTCCTTTTCCTCCAAAGAATCGTGGTTAACAGTCCATGTACTGATTTTTTTTTTAGTTTATTCTCCTGTCACACATTCTGTGTTTTCTAATAGTGAATGCAGGTATTCCAGGATTCCTTTTGCTGAAGCAATTTTTCATGTTAAAATTGATAATTTGTTTCAATTTCTTGATAATCAGGCTTTACAGCTCCTTCCTAATGTCTTCACGTTCTGCAGTGAACAAAACCAAATTACCTTGGGGCATTCTCAGTATTTTATACAGGGTTTTGTCATGGGTTTTTAACATGCTTTGGGCAGTTAGACCCCTGTTCCCACCTGGAAAAGAAGTCTTCCGCTCTTTTCTCTGCATAACTGTTCTGATTATCTTTCCTTTACAGTACAACTGTTTCTCAGTGCTTGACTTCAAGCTTTGCACATAAATTTTATCATATTGCACTATCAGCTTGTATTAGTAAGGTTCCACTTTTTACCCACACTGTCAATGAGAGTAAGAGTGCTGTAGAGATCTTAATTGTTTCAATTTACATATATTGTTACTAATACTTTTAGCATGCTCCTGCATGACTATAGTTTTCTTTTATGTGAAAACTTGTAGAGAAATGTTTCTTTCAGTGTATTCCGCAGAAGTTAAAGGAACTTTAACTGTCAATTATGACAGTCTGTTGCTGAGAGATTGAGTACGATTTCTTTCCAGTTATACCAGACAGGATGAGTGGGACCTAAAAGATGCTCAGATACCTGCTGTTTCAAAGGGAGGTATCTAGTTGTTGAGTATTTAGGTGGATAAAGGTAAATTATTATATTTTGTGCATTCCTTCAAACTAAATTCATGTTGCTGAAGAAGTGAGATTTCTTTCATTCTGTCCTGAAGAAGTTGTATGTATATTCTTGTTTGCTTGTAATTTACCATAAAATGGTAGCAGCATGATTTCATCTTAATATTGAGGCATGGGGGTTTTATCTGTTTTTATGCTTTTTACTGTAGAAGTCATATAAGTTCAAACTCTTCCAGAATCTGTGTATAGCTACAGAGGTGGCAACCAAAGAAAAATTATTCTAACAGTAGAACAGATCAGAGATCAACACTGTAGGATGGTGCTGTGGGGAGCAGGGGCTGCCTGGTGCCCGCAACTTCAACGGAAAAAAGGTAAAATTCTTGTACCTATAGATAGCCATAAAAGGATTTTTGTGGTGCTATTAATAAGTTTAAAATGCACAGCTGGTAACATTTTTCCATTCAATCTTTAAATACTCTACCTTGGAAGGGCAACATATTTGATACCAATTTTAACATGTCTCCTCTGTTTAGAAGCAGTGCCGTCGGCAAAGAACTTGAATGCACTCACTTTGGAAGATTGAGAAAGCATGAGTATTTAGAAACTTGAATCTAGACACAAGATGCATTGGTGCCTAGTTATGTAACTACAAAAAACCTTGAGTGTTAACGATGTTATTAGTTTTGCTGAGTATTCCTTATCGTTGTTTGGTTTAGCATGAATTGCTGGTTTTTTCTACTTCTGATTTTCCTTCTCCGTTTTCCGCCTTACTACAGTGTCAGGCTTTATATTCTGATGTTGCTATCAAGTCTAGCTGTAACTGACTAAAAGCATCTCTTGCAAGAATTACATAGCCTGTGTTTTAGCAGTGGCTACTACAGAATTTTTTTTATTCCTGGCTCTGCTCTTTTAAAATCAGTGCAAGTAGGCTTTTGTTAAATCTGTAGCTTCGCAGTGTATTGATCAATGGATACGCTTGGGAAGTAAATGCTATTTTACTTGAAGTGCTGAATATGTCTGCCTAAAGCCAGTTTTTGTGTAGCACAAAATAAACCCAGAAAGGTTAAACAAATTTTACCTATTAAATGTAGACACTCTGAATTCTGCCAGTTCAACTTCAATTTATAAGTAATCTTCACTCCTAGAAATCATTTATCTGCAAGACCTACCTCTTAAACTACTTGAAGATGGTCCAATTTAAGCATTAACCAATTAACTTTACTGCATAACACCTACATGGCTCTTATTTTTGTGCATACTTCATCATGACCATGTACATACTGTTCGTTAGATGCTTAGGAATCTTACAGAATTTAGTATGCTAGAATATTACACTTCTCAAAATACAGAATTTTAATTTTTTTGTAGCTGCAGAAAGATACCGAAGGTAATTTCTATGATACAGTAATATATCATTCTCTGATACTTAAAGCAGAAAAGTCTAAGATGTAGATCTCTGTAGTATTAAGTGTTTATATTTGATGTTTGTGTCTTATTCTCCAGCTAGTGTTCTGTGCATCTAGAATTTGGCACTTTAACGATTAAAGGATTATCTAAAATTCAAGATAAGTTATTTCCCAACTGTTCAAATACTTAATTGCAGACAAACCATGAACATTTGATCCCAGTATGACAGCCAAAAAGATAAATTCACATGATACTAAAGCATATGCAACATAACATCTCAATAGTGTGAGTGGGTGACAGGAAGAGTGTGATGTCCATCCTTGCTAGCATCAGCTGTGGTATGTGTTTACTGGTTGTACTAGCAGATTAGAAACCACATAGTCTTGTAGAGGAAGGTATGGAAATTTGTAATTTTTAAACTGTCTATATACATAAAGTGCATAAGACTATATAGTCTTATGTCTTATAGTCTGAGCATCTAAAAATTGTTGCAAATAAAAGTTAATTTTTTTCCTCTTGCTAAAAATCAGTCCAAGCTTCCAATATATAACCATCAGACATTCAGTTCATGCTTTACACTCATCTGGTTTAGGTTACTGAAAAAGAAAGATTTATTTCATGAATATATTTCTGTAAACTTGATTACTTAGTTTACTCATGTTTTGTGGTCAGTTTTCTAATCAACAGGGGAATGTTGAAGATCTGAATAACAGGTTAAATTTGGGTATCATCCAAATCTTGTACCCTAGTTAGACTATGTCCTCTACACCCTTATATCTCCATTTACCAAGTGCCTGTTTGTTTCCTCCTGTTTATATTTTTCCCCCTCAGTGTCACTCTAGTATTACTGCCTGAGCCTTGCTTTGGACTGGAGCATACTCGGTTGTGGGGAATGCAAGATCTCTATTCACATATGAGGTGTATGGTACTAGACTGATGCTCAGAGGAGAAATTTTGGAATATTTTACTGTATAACGCTGCATCTGACAGCAGATTTTTTTCAGGAGCTTGCAATTTTAGTGAGTTACCGCCAAAAATTAGATTAATCCAAAATATGAAAATACTAAAACATGCTAATAAAATACTGATACAGACAATTACATATACTAAAAAAAAAAATGTATTTTTCTAATCTTATTTCCAAAAATGATTATTTTGGCTGCAACTTTCAGCTTGAGCAAATGTGAGGAAAAAACAGCTGAAATGGTTATCAGACTTGATTAGTAGGTGAATACTGGATTCTTACAGCAAAGTGAAGGACAACCCAAAATATATTACTTTTCTGTAATGTCTGTTTTTGAAGGATTTTTTTCTGTATTAGTCAATTGGAAGATGGAAAATTAGTATTTTTAAATCAGAGTATTATGGAGATAGAAGATTAAAAAATGGGGACATATTGAAGATGGAAGTTGATTAATAACATGAAGATTTTCTTCTTGTAGACATTGCTGACTTTACCTTATTAGAGCTGACAAGGAGTTTCAGAAATGTTTTCTTTTCCAAAAAATTGAGTTGTCTTGAAAGCTGAATTCAGTACAAGTGAAATGAAAGCATCATTCTGTTATGGAAGGACTTTATACGGAAAGGAGAGGGAAAACCCTACATGTCATCAGGTTTGAAGTAAAGTTGCCAGAGCTGACCATATGAGAATGTCATGCTGATTTGTTTCTCAATCTTGTTAAGTGATCTTGGTTTTCTGTACATTAACTGAGGTATAGAAAGTAAACTCTTCTGTGTGCTTTTTTGTTCTGTAGATCACATATGGGACTTCAAATACCTTCTGGTCCAACATAGTTCTGTCTCGGGTGACTTTGAACTGCACACAACTCCATGGTCATCCTATGAGTGCTTGTTTGATGATGATAAAAGGGCAATTGAATTTAAGGAAAAGTTTCAAAAAAGCAAAACATCCCTTGTGCAGCTGACAAAGCTCTCTGCACACTTGGAGGAAAAATGCTCAGGTAAAGTTGTTATCCGTAGCTCTAATGTCTGTTGTGCAGTGCATAACTAAGCAAAATAGATGCTTTGATCAAGCAAAATGGTTTAAGTTAGCACAGTTCTGGGAGTCTGAATTTATTCTGGAGGCTGCTGCTCAATACCCAGCCAGACTGTGAATGCAGCCTTCATTCGGTCAGCCCAGAAGTGGGATAGGTGTGGTATGTGGTACCACAGCTTTGGAACATAGGGAGAAACACTGCCTTTTGTCCCCGCCAACCAGTCTAGTAATGATGTGATTAACGACTGAAAGTTTGTCAAGTAGTGTTTCTCCAGAACTGGAATTCTCTAAAGCAAGAGTAAAATAGCTACTGCTATTGAAACCTTCTTACAAAAGAACAAAGAATACATTTTACACAGTCACCCTCTCTGATAAACCTAGAAGATTGCTAATGTTGGTGTTAAACATTAAGAAGTAACTAAGTAAAATTGGTATTGCAGCATTTAACTCTAGTTTATATATGAATAGTGGAAAGCTAAGTTGTTAAAGATCTGCTTTTCAGTGTTTCTTAATTAGTGTGGAAGAAAAGGAATTGGAAATTATTTGCACAATAGTAGTCTCTTGATCTCTTATTCAGGATCTTCTGTATTGGTATGTACCACAATAGTACCTAAAAATGTTGTGCTTTTTATGTTTTTTAAATAATACCTAACCACAGTGATTTTTCACTGTATAAATAATCTCTAGAAATATGAGCATGTGCTACCAAAGGAAAAAAATCATAGTTTTATTGATCATTATTTTGTTTTTGAATAACTGTAAATCCTTGCTTTTGCTTTCGGTTAGAAGTAAAACTGAATTCAGATTTGATTGAAATTGTTGTTTTTGCAGGAGTGTTTCAAGTGAAAGCCTGTATCTTAGAACTGAAGTTTACCATTTCAACTGGTCAGTACAAGCAACTAGTCTTCCATGCTGACACTTCACTGGAGTGTGTTTTGGCTTCTCTGCCTATGATTACGTATTCAGGTTGTGCTAAATGTGGTTTGGAACTGCAGGCAGATGAGAACATGATCTACAAGCAATGTATTAGATGTCTGCCATACAACAAAGTAAAAATGTTCTACAGGTAAACAAAATAAACGTAAATTAATGTGTACTAGTAGGGAAGTAAACTACAACTTTCTTCATTTTAAGTTCCCCCATATATAAAATTCTGTATTTAAGGTGTGGTTAGCAATTCTTATGTTCTCTAACGAATTTTCAAGGAGCTGTTCTTGAACTGCTAATATATTGCCATTATTTATAGATGATATTTTTTATTTAAATTTAATTTCTTTGAATACTACATCAAACAGTAACGAGGTTTACCCAGTACTGTGTCAGTGAGCTAAGATGGAGTAGAAGCTTGAGGACCAAAGGAAAGCTCTTTGAGCATCATGTTTTGGCCTAAGTTTGAAATTGTGTGAATGCACAACCATATTTTTAAACTCATTAATCAACTTTAGCCTTGCAGAAATGATATTAACAAATGTTTTCAATAAACATTCTCATAGAGAGCAAAGTTACTAACTTATCAGCAGATGGCACTGTGAGACAAGATGTATATGCACATTTACTTAAAGAAAATAAACTAAACAGATCCAGCTGATGTAGGAATACTTTATTAACTAATTGCTCAATTTTTAAATTTATCTTGGGCTTTTGAAATGTAACTATCATAGCAACCTGAAAGATGATGTGTAGGTAAAAAAGGTTGAGACAATCATAGATGTAATAGGATTCTACAATATGTAAATTTGCTACCAAAGTTCTTTCTAAAATTATTCCTAAACTATTTCATAGTGAGTTTAATGAATTATTGCATACTCAATAATTTCTCATTTGGCTTTGATTTAAATACTAGAATCCCAGTTGTCTAAAAAGAAAGTGATTTAGTATTTTTTCTCTATGCTAAATAGTCTTTCATCTTAAGTTTATATGCTCTATTTTCCTTTGAGGGAGGATTAAGTGCAAAGAGTTTTTTTCTTAACTGAAAAGGTTCCCCCTCTCTTTCATAAGATTATGTCCTCTCTTGTGGTCCTGAAGGACCTCAATTTACTCTTGCAGAAAAGGTGACAGAAAAATGATAAATATTTCCAATGCTTGTATTCTCAGCATGTGAACACAGCTTGATGTGGTACTTAAATGCACAACTTCTTCAAAGAAGTCTGTAATTTTTGCACTGAACTTTTGCTCTGATTAGCTAAGAATGCATCTCCTTGGTAGTATTTCCAAATTCTGTATTGTAGGATAACTTAGTACATCTACATCTTAACAGAAGAAAAATCTGTTTCTTGCTAAAGAAATATCTTGTTAAAATGAATTTAACTTAGTAACTAAATATACTGTCCTGGCATTACTCTGCTACTCAACAGCTTGAAATGTCAATTGTTAGTGTTAGTCTTGTTTATAAAACTGTATGCACAACTAGTAGAAAATTTACTTTTTTCTGTAGTTTGCTAATTCGTGTCCCCTTATCTCAAATTGGTTTTAGTCCCTCAATATAAGGAAGTAGTAATTTCTATTTCTAGCAATGCGATAGCTACCAGCACCTCCTTGGGAGTAAAATCTGCATATTGTTTTCTACTTTGTATGAATGAATGTAATAATACCATAAACACTGCAGACTTTTTAAAACATAGGATTAGTCTGTAATTTGATTTGCTTCTTTATGATTCAGGGGATGTAGTAATTTATTAACATAACAGAATTTTTTACTTTAAGGGTGTGAATATTTAAGATATGAAATAGACACTAGGATAGAGAAATAGATATTGTGACAGGATCTTGGTATTTGAGAGACTTACATAGCCCTAAAATCTTGAGTTTCAATAGTGGAGGTCAGCGAACTCATCCCCTATCATCTTTTTCCTTTGAAATGTAGGAGCCCTGTTTTGTTATTTTGCTGTGATTGTAATGAAGCTCATCTTTTCCTTTACATGCTGAAGACACAAGCTTAACATAGATGTATGTGTATATGCTTAGATAGCTTTCTTTTTTCTAAGTTAGGTACACTGAACACTTTAACAGTAGCAGTAATAATGAGGCAGAAGATCCTAGAAACCTATACTTAAGTGCTGTTGTGTGTGTAAATATTATCCTAGCTCAAAAAGAATATGGAAATATGAGTATCAAGCTAGAAGAAATGAAAACTAAGATAAGGAAAAATATTTTGTATTTTGGAGCTCACTACCTAGATTTCAGATACTGCAGATAGGTCCTTGTTTTTTATATCTGTTTTTCCCCAAACTTCTAGTTTCCTAGCATCTTTTCCCTGGATTTGTTATGATGGTAGCATTCCTTTCAGGCAATTTGTTTTTCAGTCTATATCAATGAGTGTTTCTCACTTAAAGATGAACACTTTAACAGTAGCAATGATGAGATAAGAGATTTCTAGCTACTTATGCTCAACAGGGATTGAATCTAACCTTCTGTACTAGTGGAAAAATCTGTTCCATTGGTGTGCTTTACTAGCTTTGTATACAGGTACTAAGGCCTATTTACTCTGCCTCTAAGGAGTTTTAGTAGATCTATGTATGCCTTTAGGAAAATTCAGTTATAGCCTTAAATATGTTTGTAATTGTTACAATTATTTAAATTCATATTTAAAATGGTGATACTTAAGGAATAAAGCTGAGCATGTAAGTGTAGTGTTAAGCTTTCTCTCATGAAGGGAGAAGGGTGCCAGTGGTCTTTAATGACTACAGTTAGTCTGGGCTGTCGTGGTTTAGCCCCAGCTGGCAGCTAAGCCCCACGCAGCCACTCGCTCACTCCCCCATGGTAGGACGGGGGAGAAAATTGGAAGAGTAAAAGTGAGGAAACAGCGGAAGAGTAAGTGAGGAAACTCATAGTTTGAGATAGACAGTTTAATAAGTAAAGCAAAAGCCACGCACGCAAGCAAAGCAAAACAAAGAATTTGTTCACCACTCCCCATGGACAGGCAGGTGTTCAGCCATCTCCAGGGAAGCAGGGCTCCGTCATGCATAATGGTTTCTTGGGAAGACAGATGCCATAACTCCAAACATCCCTCCACCCCTTCCTTCTTCTTTGTCCCAGCTTTATATACTGAGCATGACGTTATATGGTATGGAATATCTCTTTGGCCAGCCTGAGTCAGCTGTCCTGGCTGTGTCCCCTCCCAGCTTCCCGTGCACCCCCAGCCTGCTCGCTGCAGGCCAGCACGAGAAGCTGGACTGTCCTTGACTACTTAGCAACAACTCAAAACATCAGCACCTTATCAACATTTTCTCATCCCAAATCCAAAACACAGCCTCACGCCAGCCTCCACGAAGAAAATCAACTCTACCCTGGCTGAAACCAGGACATGGGCCTTGGTTTCTGTCTTAACCAACAGATTTGAAATAATCCCACAGATAATCAGACATGGAGTTTTCTTGCCTCTTTTGTAAGGTTATGAAATTTAGCAGTAGCTTTTAGATTAACAGATGGCAAGTCAAATGATTCTCCTACTAGGAAAGTGGCATATTTGTAGTCATTTGCCTTTGTTCTTCACAAGCGTCCAAATTAGTGCTGTTAGGTCCATTCTGCATCATGCTAACTAAATTAATGTATTAATAACTCTCCAGTTTTCAATATACTGAAGCACTGGCTGACTGTCCTACTTGGCAGTGCAGCTCTGCTAGTCTCTTGAGGTGACTGCCCTTCTTTCATTTCTGCCATCTCTGCAGTGAGCACATTTTAGCCTGTTAGGAGCACCTCTGAAAAGTTATGCACTAAAGATGATTGTGCCTTATTTTATTACTTTAACATACACTGTTTTGGTACTGTTCCAATATTGCTATAACCAGGATTTACATTACGGTATTGTCCTGGTGTTTACTATTTTAGTTTCTTCTGTGAGATGGTCGGGATATGAGCATTGCATCCTGCTTTGATCAGAGCAGCGCAGATTTTTCTAAAGAGTGTGAGGATTGTGATGGGGCTGATGTTGCAGGTCAAATTGTAAATAGTCTCAGGGCAGTCAAAGAGCATATGCTGGATAGAAGCTTAATCAGCTGTATAAATGATTAGGCTTAGTAAAATTACTCAGAAGCTTGAAAGGAAGCAGAAACTACCTGTTGAACATCACTATAGAGGACTGCTGAGGTATCATCTCACAGAAGCACAGCAAAACCAATAGCAGGGATTTATTTGGGGGAAAATAAAAAAGGTATGGCATCAGTAATGTCAAGTTGGAAAGATGACAAACACTTGAAATACAGGCAATACATGTACTAAAAAAACATGACTTCTTACCGGTTGCTTGTCATCCAGTATCACTTCTGAATCATGTGCAACAGCAAAATTTGGAAAGACCAGTGCTTGTAGGACAGCAGTCCCTCACCAGGTTCATTTCAGATGTAATAGGAATACTATTCACCATATCCTATGTAGAAAATGGTTTCCAAGAAGAGGAGGGATTTTTACTACTTTGGTATTGTGGTATGTGAAACCATTTGGTATTTGTCATGGTATGAGACACACTATTTTGGTATTCCACAGTGGCTATGAAGTGGTGTATTAAAGCAGACAATATTAGGTGATGTTGATACAGATAATACAATTGCAAGTGATACACCTAAGCTTGCGTCCCTACTTTGCGTTTCAAATCTTTATGTACCCCTTGTATATTTGTAGGTACATATACTTACATATTAACATCTACATCTATATGTTAAATATAGTTCAAAGCCATAAATGACATAACACTTAATTTCATAACAGTGCAGTTCTCACTGTCTTCCAGGAAAAGACACTGCTAAAACATTGTTTTCTGCAGTTGTCTGGAAGTAAGTCTTATTTCATAGCTTTAGAAGTTATTTTAACATTGAGTAGTAAATTCAGTATGTATCTTAAACTCATTCCAACTCTACAGATTTGACAGAGATGAGTGCCTAGAGATTTTCTAGTTTTTCTAGTTCTTGGTGTTACGTTGGAGGGTAATATTACATTGTATTACTTTCCTTTAGCAATTTTGCTTCAATTAAAAAAACACCAGCTAACTTTCAAGAATCTTTTGTTTTCTGATCTAGACCTGCTCTGATGACAGTAGAAGATGGAGGATATGAAATTTGTGTTCATGTGGTGTCGGAGTTGATGGAAAAAATCTTCCTCAATATTCCTGCAGACTGGCTGAACAGATCAGTAGGTACTGTCTCATTAGTTACTTGTGATAAAAACAGGCAGCAAAGTACACAGTGGAAGTAAAACTCTTTAAGTATTGACAATTTAGAATTGGGATGAGATTGTTCAGGAAATATGATTGCTCATATTGTATGAGACTTTAAAAAAAAAAGTTGGAACACTTCAGTTGCTGTCCAACAAACTCAGAAGCTCAGAGTTGAGGTGGCAGCAAGAAGAGGTGAGATGCTATGAACATTAAATATGTTATATAACTAAGTATTCAGTAACTAAATGGGTTCCTTATATGTGAAGTAGAGTGTCTTAGGAGTTCATAGAAATAGCTGACATGCTTTCATTATGTAAATAACTGAGCAGTGTTTCAGACAGGCTTCCCTTGATACATCCTCTTTGACTTCTTGAGGTATTCTACATGATTCACAGGTGTTACTGTTTAATGAGAAACAGTCTTAACACATAGCTTTTGTTTTTTAATAGGTTTTAAAAAACAAATTTTCTATTCAGGTGTTGAGCTACACTTCCAGTAATTCAGTGTAGCTTTCATGGAGATGGAACTTGAATGTTAGTTGCTATTACGAAAATAAAGAGTAAATTGGACTGTTCTGTCTTTTGCAGTGCCCTCTTCAGATATAACCTACAGCACAATAGTAGCAGATCTGTGTCATTTGCTGCTAGCAGATACGAAAGCATCCTATTTGTTGGAAATCAGGAGCCATTTTGTGCTAGATGAAAACAGCTATCCATTGCAAAAGGATTTCTATCTGCTAAATTTTCATCCTGATCTTTGAAGCATTGACCTGTGCAACAACTGAGTAACATAGACCATAAGAACACACAGATGGCAAACAGAAGGAAAATTAATTAGCTCAAGGAAGCAAATCTCTTTAAAAACACAAGAAAGGAGTTTGGTTTTAACTTAATACAAAAAAACCCAGAAAGGACTGGTATGGAATATCTGCTATTAATATATACTGCTGCTGTAATACTTATAAATTGTCATGAAGTATATTTTTATACATATATTTTTATCTTAATAAACTCTTCCTGGGTATCTGTTTTTCTTTTCTCCCCAGAGAATTTCACTAGTACTGAGATGAAATTTTTCTCAGATGTGACTGTCTTCCTCTAATCTGCCATAATTCAGTAATATTACTTCAGTTACAATATTTTTGTTTGTCTTATCCTATACACTGTCTGTGACTTGGTTATGTCATTAGTTGCTTTGCTGTTGTGGTTGCTTTTCTTTTAACAGCAGAATTTCTGTCACCCTCAGCAATTTTGCTGCTATTGTTTTCTCTTGTAAAAACAGAACTGTCTTGCTGAATCTTATTTTGTGTATCTAGAAGTTATTGCACCAATCTAAGGTTTTAGGTAGTTTAAACTGGTGCATTCTTTCATGGACCTTTTAAATGATTTAATTATTGTAGTATTTGTTGTTGTAGTACTTACCTAGCATAAGTTGGCAATAAACTTAATCACCTTAAGCCAATTTAATCAGTTTAACCCTGGTCTGCAAAATTTTCTCCCAACTTGATCAGGTTTAGAAATGAATTGAATTGTTTTTAAAGTATCAGTGTATTCTGGTGATTTTTCTTAGTAAAAGACTGAGTAAATGGCTGCACCTGACTTCTTAAAGTGACAATCTCATGACTATTACTCTGCTAATGTAATTAAACATATAGATTGATATTTTTCTCTGATAAAAACTGTGCCTCTTACAGAGGCTGGTAGAACCTGTAGGGTATTAATCTTATCTGCTGTCTGGCTAGATCCTTGCAGATCTTTACCTGCACTGTTCTCATTTAGGAAATCACTTTTCACATATGCCGTTTCAGCTATCCTCAGGCTTCAGACACAGAACTGTTCTCAAGACTGAATTTGATAAATCAAGTGGTCAAATGTATTATAATGACAGTAATATGACTGTTGCAAAGCTTTCATGTGCTGTTTCTTGAAAGTGGCTACTTGCAACTGAATAACTATGTTTCTTGGTGCTAGTTTGGATTCTTTTGTGTATCATGTGAAAGCCATTTGGGAATGTTGAGTTCTTAGTGATGGTAGTAATGTTTCTGATCAATCTGGCAGCAAGAGACAATCCTAAGGATTACTGGATGACTTTGAAGAAATTAATTCTTAGCTTAAGTTTCACAAGATCACTTATCTTATTTCTCTATTTAACTACTTGTGCATTGATCAATCTGGTCAGATTCTATTGATGAAAAAAATTCTGTGCAGCTCTTCTTCTCCTAGCAAACTTAGTCTTCTGGTTTAAGCCCTAGCCATATTGTGATAAAATAATGCCTCAGTATTTTTGTCTCTCGAACAGTCTCTGACAGTTTTGTCAGCAAACACAGAAATGCTGATCTTATGCCAGCAAAATCAATTTCCTGCTGTGCCAAGATAACTGAGACTAGTGTTAAGACAGCACAGTGACACCAAAAACAATGCACAACACTAGCACCACTGGTGTGTAAATCAGGTTCAAATGCTGGGACAGAATCTCCAGAAGGAATCTCCAGAAGAAATTAGGTGGCCCCTTATGCAAAGGAAGCACTGCAGAGGAATGATAATTTCCACAATAACGAGCCTAGGCCAAGGGAGGAACCAGTCACAGAAGAGACTAATTGTAGTGTCCTCTTCTGATCAAGCATGAAGACTTATTTTTGCTACTGTTAATAAATTGTGCTAAAGGTAATATGGAAAGTCACAGCTTTGTAAAAGGAGAATTCAAGAGTCTTGCAATGATTTAATCACCTGACTGTAAAAGCACTTTTTATCTTTAGTTTCATGTGACCTGGCAAAAACAGGATATTGTCCTAACCCATCACCTTGGAGAAAGTCCTAAGCATTTGTGCCTTTTATACCTTATTCTAACTATGCTTTACTCAATCAGGTTCTAGAATGTGAATTTCTTACTGCCGGGGAAAACTATGTTGAAGGGAAGAGCAATTTCAGTGTTTGGATTTAAATGAGGTATTAGGACCAATGCTCAATGCTGATCCTGTAGGAGTGAAAACATTCCAGGAGCAGTCTGAGGCTCTTGAAAACTAGATATTGATTACATTAAAGAAATCCTAAAGATTGTTTTACACCCTATCAATGTGTTGTGTCATTAGGATGATTTGATAACTTTGGGTGGAAGTCGTGCCATCTAGATTGGTGAGCTGTGTGTGGCTGACCACCAAGTTCTACATACTGTGTTTTAGGTTTCTCCAGCTAACTTGAACCTGACGGCCTACTTCTCTTATGATTTTTCAGATCACTGCTCTGACTCCTGTTTAACAATATTCCTTCTTGAAATCCAAGCTACAAACATGATACCATAGTTCAATGTTAACTTTAAATTTACCATAATTCTATAGTTTCTTGGGTCCCATCTTCACTTTAGTAATTCTGTGCAAAATTCTAGGTCCTGCTGCTTTGTGTTTACCACTTCAGACTTTTCTCCTTGCCTCTCAAAAAGGAAGCCATTTTACTTTCTGTGCCTCCATCTGGCATAGAGATTTCTTCCGAAGGAGCTTTCTGATGCTTTATTACCTGTAATGCTTCTTGGTCTCTTTCCGTTTCATCAAGCTACTCCTTTTGGAATGTACTGTTATATTAGGAGCAAGCAATTATCCAATAAATCCATCTGGTCTCTCATTTCCTCACTTAGAAGAAGGATAGAGTAGTGCAGATGGCAGTGATCCTTAGGCTTCCTAAAAGACTAGTTATAGTTATAACTTTAATTGAGAGAGAAGGTAAGGTAGACCGTGATCCACAAGGCAATATAAATAAATACTCTGCTTGATTAGTGGTAGGGCTTCTCCAAGATCTTGTTCTCAAGAACAAGAATATAACTATTATTCATGTCTCTTCTAAAATGGTGCTAAATTGCTGCTCACTGTCTTTTGATGGGGTTGTGCTTTCCTTAAGTTACATGCTAGACTTACTGCAGAACTTCAGAAGTTCCTGTATTTTTCAACAGTAATGGGAAGTATTGAGGAAATTGTCACATTTTGCATGATCTTGTATCTATTTCTTGTGTATTTAATGGATGGTGGTTTTCTGTGCTATATATCTTGGTAAAATTTTAACATTTTCAGAGGAAAAGAAGCACTGTTAGGTACTGAGAGGTCTTGTAGTCATTCCTCCTACATCTTGATATAAGTCTCAAGCACAAGACCAGCTGGGTGATCTGTACAAGGCAGTAGGTAAAAAAGATTACTCTATTATGTGACAATTGGTAACACTGTATTATAACTCTTTAATAACATTTCTCACTTCACTGGAATAACTCTCTTGTTCAGAAAGATTAAAAAAGCACCTTTCTCATTTACTTCACATGGATGACCTTGAGCAAAGCCAAGTACATTGGTAAGTGCATTTAAATGTTTGTTCATTATTTTAGCTGCAATTATTGAACACACAAACTGGAAGTGTTGGTACGTTAATGTGTAAAAAGCACAAAGAAAAGAGACCACACTAGTACAAATGCATTGTTTTATTGCTTGAACTGTACGGTACATCAGGTCAGGTGACTGACTTCCCACTTTAATGGTATTTATACCAAGAGACGCTTTATATTAATAGATGCTGTATGTTACATGCATCTTCCTGCACAAGCTAGTAAACCTAACTGAAACATTCTTAGCAGTTTACTTTCAAGATATTTAAAATTTATTAGTTATGATTTAAATTATAAAGAAGGACATAACCTATTTGGTAAAACTGCTTTATTGTATTAATGTAGTTATCATAGAGTTTATAGGTAGTTATCATAGAGTTTATAGGTAGTTATCATAGAGTTTATAGGTAGTTATCATAGAGTTTATAGGTAGTTATCATAGAGTTTATAGGTAGTTTTTCCTTCACACATTGAACTTGTTGCCTATTAGATTGGTTTTCAGTGGCTTTGTACATTAGGTGCTGTAATGCCAGCACCCCCAAACAGCTCTTTGGAGTTGGGGGTGCTGGCATTACTTACTTAACAGAGATATAATGAGGATTGAACATTTTGAAAAATTCAATTAAATGTAATTAGTCTAATCTCCTCATATTATATCCAATAGTGCAATTAACAAGGCAGACTGCGGGTACCATGTAACATTTCAAATGTGGGATCAGGTGGAGTCTGTTACCTTGCAATTCTTCTCAGATACATTCGCATTCATAATACTTCCTTTAGATAATAACAATATTATCAAAATGGAAAGTGTTCTCATCTCCCTGGAGAAGCCTTATTTTTTTATATAAATCAAATTAATTAATACTGTATCCTCTTTGAAAGGAAGTTGGCTTTATTGCAGCTACAGAGATTATGGTCCTCTTGGAACACAATTGTACAAAATGTTTTGCTGCCATAGCCTGTGTGTCTGGTTTATGACTGTACGGTGTGAAAGGTACAGAGTTCAGGTCCCCAATGAGCAATCAAGAATAGAAGAATGTCCTATTTTATTTTGATTAAAAATAATTGCTCTGAATTACTTTACAGAACAGTAATTTACTTAAAGAAAACTCTACCACTAAAACAAACGTACATCCTGGGGGCTTAAGCCAATTGGATTTTCACTGTAAGAATGGTCATACCAGGTCAAAGCCAAGATTCTTGTAATCAGTGCTCTGTCTCCAGCAGAGGTGCCTTTATGGAGAAATATATAAGGACAGGTCCTTCGTATTACTTTCTCAGAGTACTCCAGTACTCCTGCAAGCCTCCAATCATTTGTGACCTCAGGTTGTCTTTTATGCTTTTCCCTTAGTGTCAACACAGTGTTGTGCATTGGGGTCAGCTGAAAACATCTAACTGAATTGCTACAAGAAATACACTGTGCTTAGGACTGAACAGGTTGATGAATAAACAGTTGGTGCTTTCATATTCAGAAGAGGCTTTAAATATACTGCTGCTATTTTAAATAAATTGTAAATTTAGTAGTCAGTCAACATCTTTTGGGCTTTGTCCATTTTGGCATGCTTACTGGGCTTCCATCCCTTTTGGTGAAGCTACTCTGTCCGTGGTGATGCAGTGCAGTGGACAGTTAGGCCTGGTATCATCATTGACAGTTCTTAGGTCATTTTGGATTCTATCCACATGATTTGTGCCCAGAACTCATGACCAAGAATTGGAATTTACTAGTCAAAATAACTAATACTGGTAGATCATGTTTGTCTTCCTGTTTTGTTTACTCTGCTGCATATTAATTAAATTGGAAATATATTTTGAAGAGAGGAAGGATAGAGTTCCAGCCTACCAGGGACCAAGTCTTCTCTTTGTGTTTAGGCAAGGAAAGAATTTACTCATTTTATTCTTGTCTATTTAGGAGTGTAAAATGGTCAAAGATTTTGTACCCTTTATCATTAGATTATGAAAGATAGTGAGAACTTGTAAGGTAGTTTTTTGTCCATGCTGTTTACATGCTGTGGCAGAGAGCATGCCATCGTTTAACCAATTCCTTGGGTTTGCTGATCATTTCATTCCAGTGTTCTAGTTCTTTGCCACGGGTGTACATGAAAGGCCCAACTACTACACGTCCTAGCACATGTGTTTCTGGAGGGGGGGAAAGAAAGCAGATAGTGATTAACATCTATTGAGTGCTTTTCTGAAATCCTTACCTAAATTAGAATGTTAACTTGTATTTCTTGAAGTGATGCATGTTCTGAAAGTTATTTTTTTAAACCAAAATTTTCATCAAGGAATTTACTCTAGATTTCAAGTTCTGTAGCTTCTGCATGCTAAGATTCAGCATTAAAAGGTCCTGCAGTAACTGGGTACTTTGTTAATTCAGGCTTACTCGATTGCCTGCACTCTAAACTAGAATCAGTTTAAGGCACACAGATCTGGATCTGCCTAGCCCCTCTACCTCAAGTGTACTGTGGAGGTGTACCCTGGTTTTGGGCATCAGCAACCTCAGCAGAAGTCCTATGATGCTCTAGCTTGGGAAAGAATAGATGTAGTTACTGAGAGCTGGGAGTCACTATATGTGGTTTGCCACTGACCACCCTCTGAAAATGAGCAGATTGTTTCTTCATGCCTGAACTTTTCAGCTGTGGATGGGGAAAATAATTCCAACCTGCCTTACATGAACTTCAGAATGTTTGTAAAGCATTTGGCTGTTCACAAGCAAAAAATGATTAAAGATTTGAGTACTGATCCTAGTTCTTGTCAGTCCTCAAGGGTCAGATTTTGGGCAGGTGCTTTGACTAATGGAATTTTTTTAGGAGTGTATGAATCCAAATGAGAATATTAATCTTTAATTATTGGGATCATATCTGCACTCCAGGGAAGATGTTTTTCTTGTGTGTAGTGGAAATAGTGAATTCTGATTTACTTCTCTAAGGAGAACTCCTTAATGGATTCTCTGACAATTAGTAAGAGGTGACCTCAAGCATCGGGTTTTCTGCCAGGGAATGGGGATGTTTGTAATCTTTCTTTTTTCTCACTGCTATTATGCAGTGAGAAGATGCCTGTCCCTCTTTCAAATTTGGTTAGGAACAGTAAATTGCTTCAAAATTTTGGAGGTTGGGGATTATACACATGAGTGTTCAGAGCATAATTGCATAAGCTTCTTTTCTTAGAATACCAGAATGAAATGAAAGTACAGCACCTTGGACTGACGGTGACTAGCCTACAGTTACTTTATTCATGTCTTCCACCAAACTTATCTTCAGCCTCTGAGAGAGACATACACTTATGGCAAATAAGTTGTTCTGCTTTTTAAAGAAACAGCCTGTGAAATACCCCAAACCTCTTATGTTTTATGATTATTGTTGAAAAGGAATATGGAAGAGTTTTATAATATCTTAACTGTAATAATTTATATAGCTTACTTTCTCCGTTGATACTCTGGAGCACAGACAGACTCAGGCTTGCTGTATCCAGCTCTGTCTCATCTACCTTGAAACTGAAGGTTTCATTATATACTGGATTGGGAGATCCCAGAAGAGCTGCTGTCTTTTTACTTTTGATGAATTTATTATGGTTCATTAGTGAGACTTTGACATATACACCTTGGAGAAAAGGAAATTCAAGAAGAAAATACATTAGAGGCAGTTGGGAGAAGGTTTAAGGAATAAAAAGTTTTCTATATTAACAGGATTAGTGCACCACTAACTAGAATATTTGCTCTTAGTTCATGATGCTACTTTGTTCATCTGCCATGAACCAGTCACATTTTTTCTCGCCATCCTTATCTTAGTTTTTGTTTTCTAAAACTAATATATTTTGTAACATATTTCTCTTTCAACAGGTGTGCAGGGTATAATTTTGCTTGTTTGAAACCTCTATATTCTCATCATTTTACTATGCATTTCTTTATGTATGAGTTTTACCTTAAACAGAGATAATTTTCTCTAACATTATGAATGTAGATTTACTAATTTAGAGGGCATTGTTTCTAAAGTGAAACATCCTGATAACAGCCCACTCAAAGAAAACTCAAAAATTCATAGTTGATGTGTGTCTGTAGACAACTAAACCTTTTTTCTTTTTAACTGCTGGGTGTATTTTGCATTTACATTGTTTAGTTTCAAAGCCCTCCCAAAAAATCACTACAGATTGAAACAAATGTGCTTCTTCCATCTATTTTTGCTTTGAGTGTTTAGATTTTAAACATCTTGAGGTTATCTCTACACTCAACATCTCTGAGACCAAGGACACATGAGCATGATGTACCAGGAAAACCCCCACTGCAGTAAGGGAGAAAAATTGTGACTCCATGCCATGGTCCTTTGAACAATGGCCAGGCTGTACAAAAATGGGAGTTTTTCCCAGTTCTGTTCTCCCCAGGAGGGCTGTTCAGCATAAGCAGCTGTCCTGCAGTTGTTCTGTCTGGGCTTTTTCCTTGGGGCAGCTCTGTTACTGTTGACATCCCCTGAAATGCTACCTTCTCTGGATTGGAGTGCAGCAAAGGGATGTTGCTCACTGTATTAACGCAGGGGAAAAAAGATGCTACTGATGATGTGAGACAAACCATTTATTATGAAACAAAACCAAACTATAGCAAAACTGAGCTATCAAAATCTAATTACTCCAGTAACAAAGTATAGCTTCTTTCCACCCAAGTTAAATCACCCTGATGTTTGTTTGTTCTTTTCAGAGTCACTCAGCACAAGCCTGGGTGGATAGATGAGGAAGGAGCAAATTAAAACAGGAATTCTGGAGCTGATAACAGAGAGGAAATCACACTTACTGACAGCATGGCTCTCCTCCTGGAGCTTTAATCCCCTTGCCCGCAGAACCACTACTGTGAGACGGTCCAGGTAGTCATTGTAGCTGAGAGAGAACTGGATATCACCATACTCTGAAGGAGGCTTTGGAAGCAGAACACCACTTGTCAAATATAGCTGAAAAACTCTCTTCACGCAGACAAATGGGGGGGAAAAAGTTGTTCTTCATACTAGGTGAATTGTAACAGTTTTATGCTGTTGTGACATTTAATAGAACCATTTCATTGGCCTTTCTGAACCTTTGAATTACTATCTCTTCCAGGTGATGCCTGTTTCCTTGCCTCTTCTGCTTTTATTTGCTTCTGTTTTGAATTAGTAAGAGCAGAAAACAAAAGGTGCTTTCTTAGGTAACAGTCTCCTAACTTACAGTGACTGTTTCTGAGCAACTGGATAATCCCTATAGAACAGCTATGGATCTGCGTAAGGTGTGAATTTTGATTCCAAATGTTTATCAAATACTTTTGCATTTGATGTATTTGATATAACACATTTCTACTTCAGCTGTAGCCCGCCAGTACTTGTAAGATGACAACTTCCACAATGCCAAGCAGTCTGGTATCGCATACCTCCAAGTTTTCTTTCTCCAGATCTCTCCATATGACTAGTTTGTTGTCATCAGTTAATGTTTCATTTTTCAGCGGGAATATAACTTGGCCTAGAAGATGATGTTTCTTCTGTTTATCGACATGATAAACCAAAAACTTCAGAGTCCTTTGGAGCAACATTTTACTGGAAACCTGTACAGGAAAAGGAAGAATACATTAATTATTATAAAACTTTCAACACTTTTGTACTCTAGCATGACTTCGAAGGAAGAATTTTTCAAGTGTGTTAAGGGTAAGTGGGGATTTCCTTTGGTTATTTGAAGTTCACTTTCTTAATATGCCTGAAGTTTTAGCTATGCAGAAGTCTAAAGAGCCAAGCTAAAATAGAATGAGTTCATGTGAAAAATGTGAAGTTAGCTGGTGGTTTTTCAACTCATATAGATCTAGTGTTATATGATGCATTCACTTCCAGACACAAATGTTTAGAAATCTATAAATATTCATTTTTCAGTTGTCTGAAACACAAACTTTTTGATTTTTATAGCTTTTGTCTTGACACCTGCTGAAAGCCTCTTGGCATAGGGAGCCAAGCTCCTAGCTTTACAGCACTCTACAAATAGCATACCAGGCATGTCATGAGTTCTAGTTTCTAGCCTACTTCTACAGCAAAGAAACTAAAAGCTATGAAAGCATTGGCTCACTGTTGGTTGCTTCTGGACTTCTAGAGCTACTGGGCTGAACTGCTCAGCCATAGTTCAGAGTGGAGTTTTCATCATTCCCAGGGCAGGTCCTGGAATCCTTATGGTGCAGACCATGAGTAAGATCAGTTCTGGAGCCACAGAATTCAGTATTCCAGGGTGTCCAGAAGCCCCAGTAATAAATCCATCTCCAGTAGAAACAACTTGTATCTTGGTAGAAGTTTGTAGAGAACTAATTTTCACAAAACCATGTACTGTGGTTTGACAAGTCAACATTTGCAAACAAAAATCTCCATCAAAAGGAAAAGTACCTGAAAAACAAAGTTTTCATCAAACTGCGGGTTAAGGGTTTTGCGTTTTGTTTTGGACTGCAAGCAGCTTCTTTCATCAGGCAGCAAGTAGATTTTCACAAATGGACTACAGGAATCAGCAGGAGGCTGCAGCTTTCTGACTTTGATCAAAGAGACGAGGAGCCTTTCTGACTCTTGCTCATATTCTATGGAGAACCAGAGGCGGCCGATGTTGCCTTCGGGAAAATCTGTCTCACTTTTGTCTTCAGGAAACTTATACAGCTCTGGGTTAATGGTCCCGACAACATAAGCTCCAGCTTCATAAAATAAACAAGCACTGTCAGATTAGTCCCAAGACTGTAGTAGGCATTTTTATAACCACTGCTGTATTAGGGAAATCACATTAATCTCTTTATTAACAATCAATTTTTGCATAAACTTGGTATTTTAATTACTCTTTCTTCAAATTTGAAGGAGTAGTTCTAGGCTGCACCACTTTTCTTTCTTTTATTCCTGTGACTGTACCTTGATAGTTCTAGGTATTCGTTCTTGCAATTTGCAGCTGGTCACTCTGCTGCTTCTGGGAACAACAGACACTTCCCAAGTTACACTCATGTTGTGCCTTTACAAAACACAGGAGAGATTGCTTTGTTTGACATAGGTGCAATGTCCCATAGCAGCAGGTCCGGAATGGCTACATTCTGGCCCAATTCCTATATATGAAATATTTATAGATGTAATATTTAGGGCTTGTACTGTGTAATGCTATGTCTGCTCTTCCCCAATAAACATGCTTCATAATAAAGTTACCTGTTAAAAAGAGTACCCTTAGGATGCAATGTTTCTGCAATGCCATACCCAAAGAATGAAATGATGAACGTGGCCCAGACTGGGGAATCATGCAGGGGTCAGTGTCTTCCTGAACATGTTCTTCGTTAATCAGGTTAATCCAGTCTTGCCCATGCAGTGCTGGTGGAATGATAAATGGAATGCTTCTGGATCTGCTCAAGACAACAACAGCTACTGACTCTTGTAGTTCAAATATGGAAACCAAACTTGGTAACAGTAGTAAGTTTACTATTCTTATCTCAGTTTTGTAAAAATACTAAGGAGATGCATAGGTAGAAAAGATAAATACCCATTGTTTTGCAATTGATTTTATTTGTATAATGCCTAAAGGTCCAGCAAGGGACATGAGTTCTTAATTCTTCAGACAGTTCCCTCACTTTTTGCCTTTCTTGCCCTTTTGAATTTATCTTCCCAAGGAAAGGAAGGATTAAGTGTAGATGCTTGTTGTAGAGCTGCAAAGCCCTGCAGTAACTAGCTTTCTAAGAGACTCTCCTTTCTGAACTGAAGTTTTAGTGTCTGGTTCTCAGATGCTTTATTATGAGACCACCAGGAATGGCTCTGGAACATAGGCTGAATTTGTCTACATAACAGATAAAGCTGTCCATGCATCAGTTACACTTCAATGTATTAACTTTATAAATAAGAAATAATCATTGCATTCAGAGTTAGTTATTTTCCTAAAGGAAGAAAACAGAACATGACTGATATTTTAGTGTAATTTAGGGGTCTCATTTATTTCTATATATTCATATATTTAGATCACCTCTCCATTTGAGATTTTACAAATTGAAATAAATTACCAATAGTGTATACTTCAAAAACAATACAAAAATATGTACCTTGTGCTTTTTAGTTGGATTTCAGAAGCTGACTGATCCTGAAAAATGGCATTTGCATTTGTCATTTTGACAGGACTGGTAAGCTTTTCATAAGAAAGGAGGCAGCAAAATTTCTTCCAGAGCAGGTATGCCGTTAATCCAATGAGAACAAATAAAAGGATCCCTCCTATTACACCTCCAGCAACAGCAACTGCCTGTTCTGTTCAAACAGAAGCACATCAAGCATCATAGGAGGACCAAGTTATGTACGTTTTGGGGGTAGACAGGAATATTAAAGCTAACAAATTTATTTGATTTACATTCCAAAGTTATTTTTAATTGAAACATTCCACTCTTGCACATTTTTGTCTTTGGTTATAGCATGATGCAACACCTGAAGACGTACGACATGGGCAGTGAGAGATTAGAAAGTGTTCAGATATGCTGGCAATGACTGCAACCTAAGACTACAGACAGAAAAAAAAAAAAAAAAACCAAACACAAAACCCAAAGACTTATTTGGGCAGTTATTTTACCTTAGCATGGCAGAAGTGCTAGAGCTTTTGTAGCAGAAGAAACCTGGGAGCACCTAATATAAAAGGTACTGTTATTTTGGTTTGGGTTGTTCTTCCAACTATTCATTTGTGTTAACTTGAGACTAGATCCTGGCACAAGGAACAAAGCGAAGCTCTGGGTTGTTTTCTTTCTAAGGATGCACGTGTTTCCTTAGCTGTAGAGTCAAACTTAAGTATCCTTAAAGCACCATTTCCTGAATCTTGATTACTTCAGATAAAACCAAAACCCAAGTTATACAAGATTGTCTTTAATGTGAATATGAGGAATTCTGTTGTGAGAATTTCTCGCTAGACTAAGGGTAGACAATTGATAATGGGCTCAGTTTGTTGTTTTCTCATGTTTGCTGGGTATGCTAGAGTAAAAGGCTGGAAAGCCCACTTCCACACTGTACCTTATACTCAGCCTATCTTGGCCTACCACTAACTAGTACTGGTGCATAGAGATGTGACTAGGTCTCAACTGAGAATTGATCCTACCAGAATATCCTCTCTGAAAATGAGCCCAAACTGCAGAATTATTTTCTACTCTGCATCCATGGGAGGCAGCTCAAGATTGGCCAAGTACTGTGTACTGCCACTTCTCAGGGTCTTCCCTGAAACTGAAGCAACAAAGTGACCTGGCATTCTCTCATAACTGGTACTGACTTTTTTTCCCTTCTCTGCTTTAGGTAGAGATAACTGTAATTATGCTGTATTCCTTTCTCCTCTTTATCTGTCTGTGCTTGGTAGATACCTTGCAGTTAGGCACCTCTATATGATGGTATAAGTAAAGACAATACAACCACAAAATAGTCAACACTAGTAGTAGTTGTGATTAAGAATTCAAAACTGATTTGATACAGTTTATTGATTAGAGCTATAAAGAGTATAGGAAGTGAGTTGCAAATCCATATATTACTAATCTTTTTCACTGTTGCCATGTTGCAATAAAGTTGAAATGTCCTTCAGCTACAGAACACTTATGTAAATACCTTGTGCTATAAAATTAACCTGGCCGTAGCGCCTCAAAGGCCTTTATCTGACTCTATCTCATTTTCCTGCATTTGGTACAGTCATAGAAGCCAACTTATTTTTTGCAGCTCTCCTGCAGGTGTGTTGCCTTAAGTCTCTGCAGGAATAGTCTGGCTCCTTCCCCATGAGTCATATAATCACTCATGTCCCACAGTACCACGGAACAACCACTCTGCTCGTGGCTACAACACAGCAACAGGCGCTTGCTCTCCTTGCAGCCAGTAGGTGGGCTGAATATATTTTGGTATTTTGCCAGGCTATTAGTACAAGACTTGCTTCCTGTTTTTCAGAATAAGTACCTATTTGGTATGGGTTAATATTAATATGGAGACAAGCCTGTGCCACACTGGTAATTTAGTTTTCTTTCATAAGAATGCATTCTTTCATAAGAATGCACAGTATGAGGAAATGTGTAACATATGCAGTCCTGAGCGTGGAAATCCTGTGTGTTTGTTCTTCTTAGTTTTGTAGTTTTGTTGCTCGAGTATGTCTTCAGTCAGATTGCCATTTTATTACAGCTTAGAAGGCCAGATGCAGGAAAAAAGCTTTACTTTAATGCCCATGAACATAGTAGAAATTGTTCACTTCATACAGGTGTACTGTCAACAATACAGATGTTGATATGGCTGGTGGTTTTACTGTCTTAGGTATCTTAAAGGTTAACATTTCAAGTGAGCTCAGCAGGACTCTAACTTGTCCTGTCCATTCCCAAGTCTTCAATGCTCTCGGCAGCAGTCCTGTGTTCCCCCATAACCAGTTTGTCACCGCTTACTGTTAAGGACAGTAAGCTGAGGTGTGCTGTAATGCAATAGATAGTACAGCAGCTGTGCACTGATCTTGGAGTGAGCAAATGAGTTTCCAGTCTCTCTGTTAATGTACTGAATTTGTTCACTGCAGGCCCACCCACTGCCATTGGCTCATTATGCCTTTTTTTTTACACAAGGATAAATACGAGGTAAAGTTTTATCCATTTCAGTAAAGCTACCTATGATTTTATGAGGGTAAGGAGAATTTGGCTTACTTTTGTCCATCTTACCTGATTAGATCAGCAGCAGAACCAGTAGCGTGGGGCACAATGTAGTGCTAGTCACAAAATCGACTATTGAAATAAGTTGAATCGTTTGTGTGCAGGGAGAAAATACGTTATCTTTTTAAATAATTACCTGTCATCATGAGAAACTGATGTAGTATATTCTGCTGTAGTACGGGATCATGGCAGCTGGTGAGGGAAGAGACCTGCTGGACCACTTCATCTCCAAGTGGCCTGGGCTGGGGGATTGTTAATGGGCACCAGGTTTATCCTAGCACAGAGAAAGGTTGCTGGTCATCTGTCTCCTTTGGGACTGGATCCCTTTTTGCTTAGTGTCTGATGAGACGCATTTAATATGTTTTTCTTAAACTTTGCAGTAAGCTACTTCTCATCAAAAGCATTAATCCCTCTTTAAAGACTCACATTTGTTAACATTTACAGCACAAGCATAAGCCGAATTTGGGGTGGAGGGTAGACTCTGCACTGTGTCTGTCCCGGAGCCAGGTTCTCTGGCAGCCCGGTGCTGCGGCTGCGGATGGGC
>NW_010519157.1:0-2404 GCF_000687285.1 Phaethon lepturus | reverse complement strand
CGATTGTTTACTTTTCCTCAAAGCCTAGTATTAAACAAGGTCTTTTCTGGTAGTGCAAAATATTCGCTATAATGGCATCTACTCAAACTCAATAACTTACCGAACAAGCATTTTATTCATGCTTATGGAGTTACAGCAGTTGCTCCACAGTAATTGTGACAGGAGATCTTTCATCATAAAATATATGATTTACAATTAGTGGATGAAATTAGAGATTAAAGTAGGATTTTCTAGGAAAAATTTTAGAAGACTGAAATACATGTTTCCCAAACATCCTCTGTGCATTTGCAGTTTAAAAAATTACCTAAAATTGGAAGGGATATAACTTAAGGCACTTAAGCGATAGTTCAGCCACATTAACAAGGCACAAGTAGCTCAAGACAACAGTTGCACTTTAGTAATGTTGAATGAGTCAACACTGCATTAGCATGAGCATGAAATGCTGTAGGAGTTAATATTGCTATTAAAGCTTTTTTTAAAGCATGGGGAATATTGAGCTACAGCTTCATTGCTTGCTTTGCTTGCTGCTTTACTCCAGTAAAAGTGAAGATAAGAAAAAAGTTTTTCTGATATTAGAAAGGAATTATTAAAAGAGAAAAATTAAAATGAAGACTGTTCTAGTGACAAAATAAAAGTTCGTCCCTCTCAAAGGCAAGACAGAACGGTTGCTCTTGTCTTCTCATGCTTAACTCTGAGCGCAATAGATTTGAGGCAAAGTAGCAATGTTAAAAAAACAACAAAAGAATCCAAACCAAAAAACAATACGCAATTCTGAATGGACACCACGGAAGAAATTAGCACCCTGAAGAGGCTGGTGTATGACTGCTTTTATATACACACAGGAAATGCATGCCTTTTTTTAATGGTACTGCTTTGTAGCTTCTCATCTTTTCTCTTAATATAATTTGTATGTGGAAATCTACATTCTCTGAAATAAATAAGGAAGCTAAAAACATTAGCTGAGATGAGAAATGGGTACCTTGATTAAAAACCCTCTGGCAGTCTCCCTGAAACCTGACATAGCAGATCCTCAGATTTCTAGAAAAAATTCACTCAGATCTTCTCTTTCATTCTTTCCTTTGGTTTTAGGAAGGTGGAAGAGAAAAAAACCACATTACATCTAGTCATAAAACCATAATTTGAAATAATGTTTAAGAGGAAGAGAAATACTTCACAATTATAGTCGCTTAAAAATGTAAGTGTTTTTGGTTACAATGTCATTTTGGCTCACAGGCCAAAAGTGATTTTGTATTAAAAATGCTACTAAACTATACAGAACAGTTTACTAGTAGTAGTTCTGAGAAGCACGTTACAGGTTCATTACTTTTACATATTAAAACCTGGGTGGATTTAAGTATAAGGAAGTTTCTTAAGAAGGTCCTAAAATATTCCAGTACCAAATGCACAATATTTTAAAAGTAACATTACCTAGTTTCAGCTGAATTGCTTCATTTGTATTACACTTGTATTCAGCCAGCTTCTTCTCCATAGCAGTCAGTCCTGAAGAAAAATACGTTTTTAAAAGAGATGAGGTCTACAATCTATGTCACTATTATTGAACATATTTAGAAAAAGGTTCTCAAAACAAAAAAAACACCACAACACAAACCCACCAAAAATACTGAACAAGTAGGTTTAAAAAAAAATACAAGATGCTACAATGTGTAAAAGGAATTTAGAGATTTATCTCAAACACTTTTCTTGAAGTAGCAACAAGAACTAGAACACAGACCACAAGTAACCTCTCTTTAGTTTCTGAAAATAAAGTGCATTATAATAAAAATATTTAGATGTTTTAAGTTATTACCATTAAAACATATTGAAAGCTGCAGGTAAAAAAAATAAGAATTCAGTCTTACAGATGTTTCCTTTAAAGAGCATGTTAAGTAGCATGTTTCAGGGCATTTCAAGTGTTTGTATTAAGTCATTTTCATAAACAGGTGTTCATGAATACCACCAGAAATTACCTAAGTACCACTTCTCTTCCAGAGCAGATGAGGAAGGAAATAACAAACAAATTGCATGAAGTCTGTTCAAAGCATAATCCAGCACAGAGGACATGTGCCACTTATCATGGTATTTTTCAAGTGCTTTTTAAATCCAAATCGTCCCCTTTCATTCCATAAGTCTCATCAGAAAGTTCTTCCTCTAACTTCAGGTAGTAAACTTTAAGTAAAAACAAGTTTGGGGCTTTGGTTCCCCCCGCCCAGTAAACTAGTGGACATGGAGGTACATTAGCTTACCACGACTACGCGTGGGAACCATGAGCCCGAGGATGTCCACCTGCCCAGCACCATGTCCACAGCAACAGGGGGGCTGAAAAGTAGACGCGTTTCCCACCCCGATTCCCTGGTTGTCCGAGCTCACGGCGGCCAGCCCTCACCGGCACCCCCGCCCGCTGTTC
>NW_010519156.1:1294-1579 GCF_000687285.1 Phaethon lepturus | reverse complement strand
AGAGAATGGCTAGACTAGCATCCCAATCATAAAAACAGCATTCCATCAGTGAGAGAGTCCCATCCTACCTCAGCTGTCCTCCTTGATCATGGAGACATACCTCTGGAATGCCTAGAGAGCCTTCCTGAACAAAGAGACATTGCTCCGGTGATTACAGAGTCCACAGAGGCCAACAACAGGTGTGATGCTGCAAAGGTATGTCAGACTGGACAGGAAGTAGAGGCCAGAAAAAAGTGGAGGCCGAAAACGGGTGGGAGGCTGCAAAGGGGAGGGGGGGCAGAGCCG
>NW_010519156.1:0-632 GCF_000687285.1 Phaethon lepturus | reverse complement strand
AGAGATAGTCTTCCGGTGGTTACCGAAGCCCCTCCAACCCAGGAAGTCCTCCCGGAGCAGAGACAGATACCTCCAGGACAACTAGAATGGCATTCCTCTCATACAGACTTCCTTCTGGGAGCTAGTCAGTCACCTACGATGCCAGGATTCCTACCACATCGTGGAGGCATGCCTGCAAAACATCGAGAGGGGCGTTCAGGTCACAGAGACGCTGTTCTGGTGGGTAAAGAATCCCCTCTGATCCCAAAAGTCATCAGGCATCATAGACACATACATCTGGCAGAGCCAGAGTGGCGTTCCGTTCAGAGAGACCGTTTACCCCTGGCTAAAGAGTCCCCGCTGATCCCAGAGCTCGTCCTGGCTCTTTGAGAAATATTCCTGGGACAGCTAGAGTGGCGTTCCGCTCATAGACATGGTACTCCCGCAGTTAGAGGGACACCTCCATTCCCAAAGCTTTCCCAGATCATGGGGATGTACCTGGGAATGGCTGGAGTGCCATCCCAATCACAGAAACAGTGTTCCATCAGAGAGGGAGTCCCATGCTATCCCAGATGTCCTCCTTGATCATGGAGACATACCCCTGGGATGGCTAGAGGAGCGCCCTGGACAAAGAGACATTGTTCCGGTGACTA
>NW_010519155.1:1551-1895 GCF_000687285.1 Phaethon lepturus | reverse complement strand
TTGGGCTGCACAAAGAGCTCCCAGCAGGTCTTCCCTGGTAGGCTCCGGCTATTTTCAGATCATTTTCCTGTTTTCTCCCAGCCTAGCTCTGCTTCGGCTTTGCTGAGCACCACCCAGCCCACAGCAGCCGTGAGGCTCAGATCTCCCATCTTATTATTTCCCTTCTGCCTTTCCCCCGAGAGCACCCTGTCCCAAACAGCATCAGTCCCAGGCTGTGTCACCCCGTGCCTCAGTGTCCCCCTGCCTTTGGGGACAGGACAGGTTGCTCCTGCGGCCGAGCATCCCTGCCCAGCTGTGCTTTACACCGTCTCCCTGCCCCGCGCCGGCCGGGGAGGGGCGGCGGG
>NW_010519155.1:0-1519 GCF_000687285.1 Phaethon lepturus | reverse complement strand
GACCGGCTCCCGCAGGCTTGCAGAACCCGCAGAGCCGTCCGTCCATCCGTCCCCGGCAAAGCTCATCTGTGCATATGGCATCTCCGGAATATCTAGTCCTGCCCCCAGTCTCCAGCAAGGCAAAGCAGAGCTAGTTTCCAAGGACCACGTCCAGACAGCTTTGGAATGTCTCCAAGGGTGGAGAGTCCACAGCCTCTCTGGACAGCCTGCTCCTCCTGGTAGTCCACTCTCCCAATTAAAGAAAATAAAATCATAAGGATTAAAGTAGAATTCTTTGTATGTTGGCCTGTGCCAGTTGCTTCTCGTCCTTTCACGGGTGTGAAATGGCCACTGATATGTGCATTGTGGTAACTGCAGGTGTTGTGGGGATGCCCATGAACGTCTGTTTTGGGGGGGAAGGTGATGGGTGTGACTGGGACTCCAACTGCAGCAGGTCCCACCAGCTCTCCGTGTACTACAGAAATGCATTTTAATTTTCCTTCAAGCCCCCAGCTTCCCCTGCCGGGAGCAGAGCTCTCCTCTCCTGAGCCCAGGACCCGCTCAGGGTTTGGGGAGAGCTGCCAGGGCCATGAGTGCGGGCAGGGAGGGCTCCCAGCCCCCGGGGCAGCCCCCGCTGCCCCGAGGAACCCACCTCTAAATGGAGCAAACCCAGACCAGTGCTGTACCAGCAATGGTGTGGCCAGCAGAGCTGGGCAGGGATCGTGCCCCGGGACTCGGCACTGGTGAGGCCGCACCTCGAGTCCTGTGTTCAGTGTTGGGCCCCTCACTGCACGAAGGACGTTGAGGTGCTGGAGTGTGTCCAGAGAAGGGCAACGGAGCTGGGGAGGGGTCTGGAGCACAAGTCTGATGGGGAGCGGCTGAGGGAACTGGGGTTGTTCAGTCTGGAGAAGAGGAGGCTGAGGGGAGCCCTCATCGCTCTCTACAACTACCTGAAAGGGGGTTGTGGTGAGGTGGGTGGTGGTCTCTTCTCCCAAGTAACCAGCGACAGGACGAGAGGAAATGGCCTCAAGTTGTGCCAGGGGAGGTTTAGATTGGATATTAGGGAAAATTTCTTCACCGAGAGCGTGGTCAGGCATTGGCACAGGCTGCCCAGGGGGGGGGGGGAGGCCCCATCTCTGCAAGTGGTGAAAAATCATGTGGATGTGGCGCTTGGGGACATGGTTTAGTGGGCTTGGGGGTGTTGGGTTGATGGTTGGACTTGATGATCTTAAAGGGCTTTTCCAACCTTAGTGATTCTGTGATTCTGTGATTCTCTAATACTGTGATTCAACATTTGTGTGAGCAAATGTCCATGGAGAGAAATGCAAGAGGGCAGGGCATCCCCCAGTGAGCTAATTATCAGTGCAATGCTCCCAGCAGCTAATTATCAGTGCAAATGACAGGAAGGTCTGTGCTCCAGCGGGGCCGAACAGGATGCTGTGCTATTTTAGGGGTGTCAGGCAGAGCTGTGAGCAAACTAAAGGCTTTGGGGAGGGATTTCCACTTACTGCCGTCCATATGTGCGTGGGGAGAAACGACA
>NW_010519154.1:0-1699 GCF_000687285.1 Phaethon lepturus | reverse complement strand
ATCCACTAGGCGAGTCACCTGGTCATAGAAGAACCATCTATTTTTCCTAAATAGATGCTCCCTGTTCAGAATAATTTTCTCTTTTGAATGCCAAGAAACTTTCCCAAGTGTCCTTAAGCGGTTGATTAATCTGAAAGAGATTTAAGTGAAGATACAGTTGTTGTGAACAGTATCTTTCCTAAAAAATGTAACCCAAAGCAATGTTCAGCATTGCATACTGTAATAGCAGCACAAAGCTAAATGAGGGGAAAATAGAGGGACAGGGAGATTAAGAGGTTTAAGTAAAGCAGTCAAGCTAGTCTACTGCCTGAGTTGAAATGAGATGAAGAGATATTGAAACAGCAGGATCTGAACTGACAAAGCCGTGTGCCTTCTCTCAGCCAGGCTGCAGGAGGGGAACCAGGTGTTTGGTAGTGCTGCGTACGAAACCCCATGCTGGTATGTGGCTGATCTTCTCACTGGGGTCTGTGTGGGAGGTGCCCGTGTCATGTATAGTTCTCCATCCTTCCTCCACAGAAAGTGGTGATGAAAACCATTTCCCTCTACAGGACTCCGCATGGTCAAGAGGACAGAGAAGGAAGAACAGCGATGGAGGTGAAAAAAGAAATTCTTCCCCTGTGGCCACCAGTGGCCGATCTCCCTGCCCAGCCTTGGGGGCTGGAGCTCAGGGTCTCCTCTACTCCCATGAGAGTCTGATTGCTGGGGCTGTGGGTTGACTCATGGTGGACCTGAGCACACAGGTTTCTGTTTGGGATGCCCTGGCATTCTGCAAGTTCCCCCTGGGTTCACGGAGAGCTTAGAAAATTTGGAGGTTTGGGAGCTAAACCCCAGCATCATTCCACTGATTTAGTCCCTTCTCTCTGGAAAAATTTTGGAGCAAACTCCCGAAGTGAACTCCAGAGAAAAACGCCTCCCCTTTTCCAGGTCCCTTCCCTCAGGCTTTACTCAAGGGGAGCCCTTCTCATTCCTTCAGGATGAACTATGTGGTCTGATGGATGGAGTCTTTATTTCCCCAGTTCTACAGTAACTTATGTTCAAAAGAAAAAAAACACAATTATGCTGCCTGCCTGTCTGTGTGTGTGGCATACAGGGCGTGTAGGAGGGCAGGATGGTTTCCCTTCCTTTGCTATCCTAAATTGCAAAGATCGTGTGCAGCTGTGTGAGAGGAGAATGAGGGCCCCTCGGGAATAAAATAACCAGAAGAGGAAAGGCAGAACTGCTTCCCCTTGGAGATCTCCACCTCCTGGTTTGGGAATTTCTTTTAGAAATGTAAAATGCATAAAACAAAAGGAAAGGGTATGAATGGGTAGTATAGAAATAACATTTATGTAATCTACATGAACAGGTCTATTGTAGTATCAAAGCTTATTTTAGCTATGGTTTTTCAGCCTTTGACAGACTAATTTGCTGCATCATTAATTATACAGAAAGCTAATTTAAATAAGATACAAACCAATGCACTGAGTCAGGCTACAGATCCATCAGTGCACAGCAGTGGATACATTTTCTTAAGAGAAGAGTGAAGTAAGGCACATATAGAAGTAATCCCTCCTGTACCATACTTCCATGGCTCAGTCAGATTTTGAACCATCATGTTTAAAAACAACCAATGGACCTACCTTTCATGAAACTGACTATTCCTTTCCTGAAACTATTTCAATGTCCTTTCCTAATGTCCTGGTTTCAGCCAGGATAGAGC
>NW_010519153.1:7023-9369 GCF_000687285.1 Phaethon lepturus | reverse complement strand
CGCCTGCAAAGCGTGTGCAGGAAACACGTGGAGTTGCCCAGGCTGTGACGTGCCGCCCAGTTTCCCCACCACTCTGTAACGTAAGATGGGCTCAGCGGCGTGCGGAGCCCGTGCAGCTTCCCCAGCCACCTCCACCGAACCTCCTCCAGCGGCAAGATTCAGAGCACACTTGAAACGGGGCTGAAATCGCAGCAGTCGAAACACGCCTGGCTTTCCATGGTACGTTGGTACGTGCAGAAACTGGGCATCTGCACATGTACGTAGAGACGTGGCTGGATGCAAACACAAGGGCACGAATGCAGAGAAACACACCCTGAAAGGGTGCATGGATGCAGTCCTGCGGATGCATATCCAAATCCGTATGTACGCCTGCGCTGCTTGCTCACGTCTGCATGCCAGCTTTCACGAAAGCTGTGGAGGAGTCGCGTCTTTGTACCTAACCATCGCACTGAGCATCCTGCTTTCCCCGGCGCGCAGCACATCCGCAAGGTCTGGGAACATCCTGCGGTCTCTGGCTGCGGTTTCACAGAGTTTGTGCTGCCATAGGGAGACCTTTGGACAAAGACCGTGAAAAGTCAGGGAACAATCTCAAGTCACTCCCAAGGCTGTCAAGATCCTATTTTAATTCATGGAAATCTGCTGAACTTGACAGCATCTCTCCCAGTTCAACCAGAGCTGGGGCTCTAGCTGCCAGTGTTTAATTACCCATTTGCAGGCTGGAAAAGAGGCAAACAAGCAGTGCAGGGGCACATCACAGGCTCAGAACCAACAACAAAGATGTCCAAAAAGAAGCCAACATTACAATACACAACAATACCACATCACCCAGCCGCCCACGTACAAAAGCCTTCCTCAGCTTGCTGATTTAATTAAAGAAGTTCATTATCTTATGGTGGCAAGATGGTAAGAACCCAAACCCTAGGGTGCTAGGTTTGCGAGCGGCAGGGCTGTGGCAGAAGCAGCCTGGGACCGTACCCCAGCAAAGAAGGATTTTCCAGTAACGCTTTCCCCTATCTCTCATCCCCAATCCAAATTGCTCTCCATAGAGTCAGAAGTTTAAACTTTTAGTCCCTGAGACAGGCAGTTTATGGGGAATAGAAGGGCCTCAAAGGTTTTTAAAGCATGGGGGTCACAGAGCTCCTCTCCGCAACCATTCCTGCAGCCTCCGGGCTATGCAGTTCCTGCTGTATTTGCAATTCTGCAGAGTTCTTATGTGATCCCTGCCCACCCCCCCCAGCTCCCCAGGGACTCAGGAGATGGGCTGCTGAGACACAGCAGGGAAATCAAGGGCACAGTTAAGCAAATCTTCCTTTTCCTCCATCCTGATGGACCTACACCCATTTTGCAACCCTTCCCCTGAGGTAACATCTCCGAGCATCCACACCCTGGCCACCAGCTACAAATAAACATGAGCTAAAACGCGGCAACAAAAACTGCCTGCCAAAGTCAAAATAATTTTTAAAGCAGCTATGAATAGTAGGATGGCTTTTTTCTTCATGTTCCCTGCACTTGCTTCCTTATTGTATTTCCAAACGAGTTTATACGCTTGGCCACGCTGATGTGACTTTCAGCGCTGGAACTCAGCCCTGGAAAATAGTCCGCAGAAGGATGCGACTGAAACACTGAGAGGTGATGCCCATCCACGCAGGAGCATCGACCCCATTCCGCTTTGCCCTGAGGGATTTTTACATTTTTAATCTGCGTTTGCTAGCCTTTAAGGCTGCTGCTCGCTACTCACGGCTGCAAAACCAGCGCATCTGCCGGCAGGAGCGGGCTGGGAAGGAAAGGCGAGGGCAACAGCAACTGGCAACGTTGGCATTTAGCTGTGCTCGCAGCGAGAGGGACACGAGCCGTACGGAAACACACCAGACGTGATTTCTGGCGCTTTGTTTGGGCCAAGGCTGTGAAGGCAAACGCTGCGGCGTGGGGAGCGGTGGGCTACAGCTGCCCCCTCCCCGTCGGCTGGCAGAGTGCTGCAAAACACTGGATAAGGTGTTTGCGGTATTTGAAACGGCTCAGTGCATCCCCTCTGCTGGTGAGCTTCCTTCAAAAACACATTTAAACAACATTTTATAGCATTTGTTCACAGACTGTCTTTAAAAAAAAAATCACGGATGTACACACAAGTAAATGCAAACACATACCGTATTCGCCTGCATACGTGTGGTGCGATGTTTGCGTACCCATTGCTGTGCACGCAACAGAAAGCTCAGCATCCACACACCTATACGCGCACATCCACCTGCCCAAACACGTGTCTTCGTGGGGCCACCCGTGCACGTGCGTATGTGCCCTAAGGCTGCTTGGTCCTGCTGGAGTGGGGACCCCCCGGCGCGGGAGGAGACG
>NW_010519153.1:4342-6992 GCF_000687285.1 Phaethon lepturus | reverse complement strand
GGCGACGCCCCCCCGGCGAGCCGCTGCTGGGAACATGCCGGGTCCCAAGACAGAGGGAAACTGGTGGTTTTTTCCACCAAATAAATCCACCCCCCATCCCGGCTCATGGAAACCTGGCCCTGGAGCAAGTATGTGTCATGCCCGGGGGGAGCCAGCACCAGCCCCTGTGTTTGCTCCCCGGAGCCGAGATCTCCTCTGCTGCTTCCAAATTCACAGCCTCCACCCTGGGAAACTTTGGTCGTGGTTTATTGGAAGCAACCACAGCCGGCCGAGTCCACAGGCAGTCCCCGGAAGCTTCAGCTCCTCTTTCTCAACGTGGTTTTGTGGGCTGGTTTTTGGGTTTTTTTTTCCTCCCAAGGCTTTAAAGGTTTTGTTATATTACCACTGGGTTTTGCCAGCAATCACGGAGGACATGCTGGACGCAAGCGTGGTTTTACTGGCCGAGTTTTCTCTTCGGGACGTATCTCAGCCTCATTAGGGATGAACTATGCTGCAAATGGGATGCTCCGGTATCAGCTGTGGAGTCTAAGCACTACCACCAAGGATAAGGCTCAGCCTGGGCCATCCATTTCCATCCGTGGTACATCAAGAGTAGACACAGCCCCAAATTTCCTTCTGAAGAAAGCTCAAAAACATTTTCATTCTAAATTTTTCTTCCCTTTTTTTTTGGCCAATTTAAATATTTTTTTTACACAGAGAATTAGTTTTAAATTAACTTCAAGGTATGCAAGACAAAACATGCATTTTTTTTTAAGTTAGAAACTGCAGTTAAAAGAAAATCATTATTTTACATCTATCTGCTTTTAGGCTGTTTTGCTGCTCTCACCAAGTCTTTCATGGCAGATAATTTAAATACTTCCTGGACACCCTTCAGCTCATTTCTTCCCTCTGACATGCACTAAGGCCGGGTAGACATGCAGATTGCTGCAATTCTGAACCGCCCGTCGTGTCAGCCAAGGCCACACTTAATGAAATAGTGAATAAAAGGTAAGGGGAAGTTTCAACTGCCTTCCGCCAGTTAGGTGGATGACAACTGTAGGGAAGAGGGTTGGAGAAGGGTTGATGTATTTTATAGAGAATGATGATCCTTGGCCCCTGCACGGGAGTGTTGGAAGAGACATAAGGTGGTGTTGCCGACACAGTTGCTTGTGAAAGGCTTTTTAATGGCAGAGGCTGGCTCGTGCTAGTAGTAATACCTTGGGACCTAAGCGCTCCGGAGTTAGTCGCCTGTGATGCCAGCTCCTCCTCGGCAGCCCACTCACGCTCTCCCCCGCTGACGCCGGCCAGTTAACGTTGGCTTCCAAAACACGCAATAAACGGAAAGACGCCGAGGTAACGACATGCTTCGTTTGGTTTTCATTCGGAGCGTTAGCCGCTCTGTGCTACGCGTGGAAGCTGCCCTCCCCGCCTTGCTCGTGCCGCCGGCAGCCCTCCGGTGCTCCCGCGGTCCCTGGGGGTGCGCCCACCACGCACCCCGCCTCTGCCCTCCCGCAGCATCCCGCAGGGACGCAGGGACTGCTCCGACCTCAGAGACAGCACGGGCTGCGATGTTTTCTAATATCTCCCCTACAGCCAGATACCTCCCCCCCTTGTAAAGGAATTCAATCATCAGCTGAGTTACTGATAACAATCAAGTATTATTTATGACAGCAACTCAAAAGCAGCTTTTGCAAACAGCAGCCCTAATTTGACCCCTCCTGTGCTTTTAAGACAACAGTGCCTTACTGATATTAAATAGGTATTGGGTCCTGTAAAGTGCCCACAAAATGGTGGGCAACACAAAGAGTAGTGAACACCCTGGCAACTAATATATTAAAAACTTAACTTCTGCGTTCATTCTGCTGTGAACTGTTCAGTTCTCTTCAACAAGCCAAATACCATGAAGCTATACTCCTCGTAAGTCTTGCCCTTCCTCTTCTGCTCCTGGCATTGCAACTTTTAGAGCGACTGCAGATGCCCCTCGGGCCATCCAGCACAAGCAGCTTGCTTTAGTATGCTTTGCAAGTCATCCAAAATTAGAATGTAAAAGTCAACTGAAAGCCCACAACCAAAAAAACCCATGTTGTCACAGTATTTTTCTCTTTCCATTTTATTTTATAATGACAGTATTGTGTTAGTAACGAAAACGGACCATTGTGCAATCGTTCACTTCAGTAACACAACAAAGGTGGTTCCAGTTGTAAAAAAAATAATAAATAAGAAAACAGCTAAAATCTCCCTGTAAACGCATCTGGGACCCACTGAGGCTCAGAGGTAGAACCGGGATGGGGAAAGTGGAAGAGGACTCAGAATAATGTCCCCAAACTGGTCCTCAGGCCTTTGCTCTGCTCAAACAGTCGTGAAACGCCCGAGCAATCCTGTGCTCCGGCTAATGCTGGGCTGGGCAAAAGATGGTTCCCTCAGCAAAGAGTGAGTACCAGCAGGACCAGGACCTCCAGGTCTGGTCTTTAGGGATAAATGGAGGCACATGTGGCAGCCCCGGGCTGTATCGGGAGGAAACGATGCTGGTGGCACATTCCTCGTGACCCAGCACGGGACGCTGGTGGGCTCCCCATCACCCACCCACGCAGCTGCTGGCACCCTTTGCTGCCAGATGGGATCCACAGCTTTCCGGGGCGGCTGCGGGACCCAGAAACCCCGTCTCAGCGGG
>NW_010519153.1:4010-4322 GCF_000687285.1 Phaethon lepturus | reverse complement strand
CCCACAGGCCTGAGCTGATGAAATGCCCTGTCCCCCCCAAGACGCTGAATTCACAGCGTACGCCGCTGTTTCGCTTGGCTGCCCGGGTTTCTGGTAAAGTGCTGCGGCTACAGGCTGGTTTCACCAGCCAAGGGAACACCGAGCCCAATTTTAAACCAGGGGAAAGCCCCAGGTTTTCTCTCCCATGTGTAAAAAAATAACTTTTCAATAGGATCACTCACCAAGGTGCCTGTTTTACATCGCTATTCTCTGTCTGGGACAAGCTGCTAGTCTACCTGCTGAGATGCCATCCACATCCAAACAGCACGGACT
>NW_010519153.1:3334-3794 GCF_000687285.1 Phaethon lepturus | reverse complement strand
GCCCGCCAAGCTCACGGGGAACCTGCAGCCCTGCCAGACCGCAGCTCTCGCTGCTGCTGTTCGCGTACCTTGCTCCACGGTCACGTTACAGATCTGTCTGGTCACCTCTCTTAAGTTATTATACAGAAAAGGTGGGAGGCATGCTAAGTGCTACAATATCTAAAATAATTTCATTTACAAGCTCCTCGGAGCAAGGGACGTGTGTATGCATTGAGCAGTGCTCTTCTAATAAATATATATTATAATAATGGTAAAATAAATAATAGTGATAAAAAGGGATGCCTGTGACCTAAGATGACGTGCAATCTGAAGGTCACGTCGCTTAAGCGAGGGATAGGAGCGTCGCTGCTAGGCATACGCCGTATTGGAAGAAGGTGCAAAGCTTTGGTGCAGCGCGTGCGCAGCAAACGGCAGGAGAAGGCTCTCAGGGTCAGGAGAAGGCAGGCGCAGGGTTCCTCTG
>NW_010519153.1:0-3205 GCF_000687285.1 Phaethon lepturus | reverse complement strand
GCCCTGGGAGCAGGTGGGAGCTCTCCCGTTATGGATGCTCCGGGGAATCCGGTCTCCTTCTCCCCGGCTTGCAACTCAAATCCGATTTCTTTCTGCCCCTGCGGTGGTGCAGGTCTCTGGCCGTGCCGCAAGGGGAGGCATCGGGCACACGCCGGCGTGCGAGCGGTTCCCACACGCTCCGCTCCTCCGGGGAGAGAGGACCTCTCTTCCCAGCAGCTCGTTGAGAAGCTGAGGTGCTTGAGGTCCTGGGGATCCTCCTAAAATGCCAGGACTTCAGCCAAAACCGTGCCGCGCAGTCCTCAGCCCTCGCAAACTGTCTCTCAGCCTCTGCCCGGTCCCCCAGCTCGTCCCCCCGCAGCGGATTCGGGCTCGGGTCAGGTATGCGACCGCTTGCTGACGCCGCGGCTGGTGGCCTGTTTGGTCATGTCCTGGTAGGAGGCGGACTTCAGGAACCGGGGGTAGGAGTCCTTCTCCATCAAGGTGCGAGTCTTGGCTTGGGCTTCGTTGAAGCAAGCGGAGGTGGCACCTGAGAGGTTCTTCCGGGTGATCTCCCTGGTTTCGTGGTCAATATTCACCTGCAAGGAAGAAGCACCCACAAACATTAACTCGGCATTAACTCCCCTCCTGGGGGGAGGAGAACTCTTTTCTCCATCTTCAAATGAGGGTGAAGATGCTCGCAAGCCTTTATATCCCCTCACGTTGGCGGACCACGCAAGGTTGAAATGAAAGCTCTCATGAACAAGAGCACATTTTCCCACTTTCATAAAACCCACTGGGGTATTTTATTCTTTTCCTACTTTATTTGATGCCACAGAACAGAGGCAAAAAATGCTCTCACCTCCCTGGGCGCCTCACTTTGGACAAACTCCTCGAAGATCCTGTTGGCCTTGGAGGCCAGTTTAGTTTTTGACCGGGTCTTTTTGAAGTCCTCGCAGGCCAGCCAGAAGTCGAGGTTTTCCTCGCTGAACTCTGTCTTCAGGAAGGTGTGAAAGGCTGTCACCCCACCTGGGGAGGGGAGAGAAGAGCAGTTAACAGGCAGAGGAGGGGGAGGAAGAGGAAGATGGCTGCCAGACGCGGCGCTGCCTGCGAGCATTGCCCTGGGAGCTCAGACCATGACATCTGCAGATTTCCTTTCCCTCCAGGCAAATTCCATCCACTGAGACACTACTAATTGGCCTCTAGACTCCAATAAAATCCTTTCCCACAGACAAGTAATCCTCTTGTTTTATTTATCTGACCTTTCTGTAATGAGGCTTCAGAGTATTTTCTTTACAGCTTCGGAAAAGAGCTAATTCTACCTAAGGAGAAATCCACCGAAGTATGGGTACGCCTGCAGGAACCGAACAGCGATGGCTTTATTTTTATTTCTCAGCTGAAATCTAGGGGGAACGAGATGCTGAGGAGTATGGGAGAGTAATTGCAGCAAGGATTTCAGAGCCAGTTTGGGGGGATGTATTAAGTTACAAAGCTGGAGATGCTTATTAGCCATCACAGCACGTCAGGAAGGCTGGAAAAAAAAAATATGCTTAGCCCCAAACTGGCACTATGGAAGGACTTTCTCTTGCTGTGGAATAACTTTTAAGGTAGAAAATTACTTTTGTATTAAAATCTGGCACTTCTACCATTGTGTACCCGCTGTAAAGCCCAGTGTAAGGAAGGGATTATGTGTAGGACTCTAAAAGAGGTCCCCTCTCTGGGTCTGGAGGTACTGTCTGCATGGGGGAGAGGGAGACGGCACCTTACGGGAGCCCTGTGCATCACCACGGGTATAGCAAATATTGGGGGGGAAAACGGCCACGTGTAACTCAGTAAAGCAGCTGAATTCCTTCTCCCTGTGGAAGACCCATCCCCAGAGGCACAGGACAGACAGAAGGCAGCAATGCAGTTTTCTGGGCAGCAAAAGCCTGCGGGGAGGTGGCTGCGTTGCTGTGCAAAGGAGGACACCAAGAGCAGACACGCTGCCTTCTCCCGAGAAAAAGACGGTCAGGGCGCAGCGTGATGTTCCCGCTAACCGACTGCTGCACACGGGATGCCCACAACGATGCTCGGGACCCGAGGCAGCAGCGAGGTGTGGCAAGACCGCACTTGTGCCCCCCAAAAAGCACCCAGCCAGAAGAAAAGGTTACAGCTTCACAAGCCAGGCAATAAGCCCTGTGCATCAGCTGTCAGGGCAGGAAAGGGGCCTCTTTCTAAATCCTAAAGCGTCTCATTTGAGGAGGAGACAAGATTTCTTTCTGCACTGGCTGCAGGCGTACAGTCACCCCCTCGCTTGTCCTACGCGCTCTCACCAAGAGAAGAAAACAAGGTCCTACTCACTTTTACTCTTCAAGAGCTGGTCGAAGGACTCCCTCCATTCAAGCACCTCTCGTGAGGAGTCTCTGGAAAAGACAAAAGGATGTAAGACCTGCTGTCCCACTGACAACACTTCTCCTGCCCCGCGGCGAAGGACGGCAGCGATTCAGTCAAGCAGCCCCATTAATGGGAGACGGGACAAGAAGGGAGGCAGCGGCACTGGGCAGGAAACCAAAGCGGGACCCCAGTATCCATTACCTGTGGGCTCTCTTTCCTTTCTCCCTTTCTTTCACCTTCCCCGACGGCTCACCAGACCTCAGCTCCATCCTGCAGCTTTGGCCAGGTAGCTTCTCTAGAGGATACTCAGAAGAGCCCTTTTCTGCTGATGCAAGCCTGGCAGAGCCTCCTCTGCAAGAAGACACCCTGCCTTCAGCAACAATATTTGGTATTTTGTTTTTAATGCTGCCTGCATTCCCCAGGAGTCCCAGGCACTGGTCTGAGACACCAGAAACTGCGGGAGCCCTCTGGGTTTCTTGCCTGTGGCTAAGGACCTGCTCTCTTGTGCCTAATGCCAGAACATCAGTTCCCCCGTCTGATTTTATAACTGGTGGAGCTGGGAAGTGATCCGCCTTCCCTGCCTGCCGGGGTGGGACCGTGGGGAGGGCAAGCTGCATTCTGTCCTCTTTGCTGCACAGACGGACAGGAGCATCCCCCACGCTAGCCTGGTCCCCTGGGACCCGTCCCGGGCTGAGCCTGGGACACAGCACTGCTTGGCTTACCTCCACCTGGAGCCCAGCTGCAACTTGCTGGAGGTCCCGATCCTGTGTCCCGGCTCTGGTTTATGTAGCAGGATCCCTAAGCGGGTCTTCAGATCCTTGGCTCTGGAAGGGAGAGGTAGGATTGCGGGACCGCC
>NW_010519152.1:0-817 GCF_000687285.1 Phaethon lepturus | reverse complement strand
GAGCTGTGAGGCGCTTCCCGGGCGGCAGAGGCAGAGCTCGCTCGGAGCGCCGCTGGTCACGTCTCTAAGACGAGCGTGTGAGCAGATGTTTTCAGCATATTTGAGCAGCTTGGCCAAATATGGGTGTTGGATATTTTCTTTCCAAAGGACAGCAAAACCAGCACCCCTCACATGAAAGCCACCCTCTGCCAAATTTCAATCCTCTGGTCCGGGGCATGAAAAGTACGAGAGATTCTCAAAGAAGGGGTCTGCCAGAATGTATTTTTAGACGACGTAAAAATTTTTCCCTTAGTCTCATTCTCAGATGCAGCTGAGCCATTTCAGGTGAAACTTTCCAGAAAACAAACCAAAATGCAATGAAATAAAATGCATCCTGAGGAAGGCACGCAGTTGAGAAAACCTCAACTCACTTGACTTGCATTTTGCAGATTTAATAGCAACTGCATGTAGGTGCTCATAATACGAGGCGCCTGGCAGCCTTAGCAATGGCCTCTCTGCAGTAGGCTTGCTATTATAATGGCCAGGGAGCGATTTGAATTTCCTAGCTGCAGAAATAAAATAATTAAAAAAAAAAAAGAATACAGAATAGAAGAAAAATTAAAAAGAAATAAATCTGGTTTTCAGTCAGTGCCACAATGGACTCTGTATTGTCACTGCCACGTCCTTGGCATAGAGCTCCTGGCACAGGAGAAGGTGCCAGTCTGCATCAGCCGGATGGGAGGGACGTGCGGCTCGGAAAATCAAAACTACTGCACGCGGCCGCCGGGGAGCTGGCAGGTCGTCAGCGGCGCTGGTGTTCGGTCACCCCATGGGAACG
>NW_010519151.1:20322-20970 GCF_000687285.1 Phaethon lepturus | reverse complement strand
GGGCGAGCGTGCCGGCTCAGCGCCGTCACCACGCCAGCCGCCGCTCCCAAACCTGTAAAGCTGTGCTAACAGGCGGAAAACGGAGTGAAACCCAAGCGCGTGGAAACGCGATGCAAACTGCTCGTGGACCTGCAGCATCTTTTGCAGAGCAGCGTCAGGGGAGACAGGGCTCCCCGGGAATCGGGCGTGCGGGTGCAGTCTGCTGCTGCTGGCATTGCAGGGACTGCCACTATACGTGGGCAGGACCTGTAGATCTTATTTTAACAGTATTACTTAACTTCCTGCAATCTCCAGTGCGAAAGTACATTCTAAAACACAAATAAAAATAATAGTGACGCTTTCAATCTGTGCTTTAACACAGTGACCTATTTCCTGTTGCTGCACCTCTTGTCCCCACACAACGTAGCACTTATCCCATGTGAGTGCTTGGAGTCAGTTCTCATGTTTTTAGGTTTTCCTATATTTTTTTAATTTTTTTTTTTAAATGAGAATATTTCAGAAGCAACTAAAGGATCCAGGAACCACCAAGTATCTTTAGATTAGAGCTTCTTGGCACCCGAGGTGCCTTTGAAAATGTCTCCCATGGTTCACAGTAACCCAGACACTTCGCAAATCTCATTCAATGCAGAAAATTGATCCCTATAAAAA
>NW_010519151.1:0-20291 GCF_000687285.1 Phaethon lepturus | reverse complement strand
TGCTGAAGGGTATCTAGGACTATCAGCACACATGACTTCATGAGAGAGAAATGCTTCCCAGCTCCACTGATTGTCACACTTTGAGCCATCTCTCATGTCGGTGGCTGTATCTTCGTTTTGCTCCTTTGGTTACTTTACACAGAGTTGTGGGGAGCATGAAGGAAAAAAGAAAACAACCTGCGAAGCAGTTTTATTTCGTTTTGTTTTAAACCCAGGTAGCAGCACCACCTTAATACCACTTTTCTGTGTCTGGTGTGGCTGTTAAGCTCCTTGGAGAATCTGTATTTGTGCAAAATTTGGAAGCTTCTCAAGTACTTGTACTTGACTCTTATGCATCCAAAAGTATATACACCACTACCTGACACATGCACACTTTCCAAAACCAACACATACATATACTTCTAGAAAATCATCCACAGGAGCCTTTCAGTCTTATAAAAAATGAAACTGATTTTGACTCAACTGGAGCTAAATTATTCATTCAGGTGAATGCACACACTGGACTGAACAGAAAAACTTGTCTTTATTTTGGGGAAGAGAAACAGCTTCTGGATTTTCAAGCTGTTTGCTTGCTTTCATGGAAGAGTTGGTTTGGAAAAAGAACTTGTGTGCATAAAGCTGCACCATTTTGTACTGTGAGAGAATTTGTCTTAAAGAGAGAGAGCAAGAGAAAGACTGATCCACAGCTGTGTCCAGCCCAGGGGAATTTAACAATTTGAATTGGAGCAGAAATCTTGTAATGGAGTAAATTGTCATAGTTCAGCTGATCACAGTAGCTGAAGAGTTATTATCACAGGTTTGAAGGATATCAGCAGACTGGACAATCTGTAAAATGTGGAGCAATGCTGCACACTTAAAACACTGACCCTCAGTCCTCCGTTTTGTACATTTAGTTTTCGTGGACAGCATAAAGTGACGATGGTTAACACATGCTAAGAACAACTAAGGCGTATACCTTCGTGCATTTTTTTCCCTGATATGTCCAACTGCAAAGATGTTTTTACTGGAAAAGTGATTTGTAATGTACAGCATGGCGCAGCAATTTTTGCTGGCATTATTGTGGGAACAAAGCAGTGTCATAATAATGTCACAAAATAAACCAGAATAAAAATGGAGCCGCTATTACTTGATGATCACTTCCATTACAGAGGATTTCAGGAACCGGCTCTTTAGCAGTTTATGCACCAGGTAAGGACTAACACTGGGATCACTTGAATCATGGAGATCCACTACAAAAGCCCAAAATATTTGCTTACTTTTATGACTGGTTTTATCACTAGCAGCAAATGATATTTTGTCATTGGTTTTATAATGCCAACTAATCGAACTCTTTTTTTTGTTTTTATAATCCTCTCCTAGTAGGTTGAAAAAGATGTTGGAGCAAACCAGAACACAAAATACCTTCGTTGGCTTTGCATAGCTGCTCTTGTCCCTCGGCAGTTTAATGCTGCAGAAATACGGTGACCGCACTGTGAGCTGTGATTTAAGCCGGTTAAGATGCGGCACGTGAGACACCTCAGAGGTTGCAGAGGCATATCACAGACTGGCAATAGTAAAGGTCTGAGATGTGAGCAAAGACGGGTGATGCCCATCTGAGCAGACTCTTTCCTGGATTTCTTACACCAGTTGTAGGAAATCAGCTTGAAAAAAAATCTACTTTTATTATCCCTAAGATGTAATCAGGTCCTTAGTGAGCGTCGTTTGGCAATTATGTATTTTGATGGAAACTGTTTGAATAAAATTATTATTTTCACTGGAAAAATGTGTCATACAGCTAATCTTTTTTCAGTTTAAAGTCACACAAGAGAAGACACACCTAGTGAGAAGTTGGGCAGATGGCTATTTCACAGCAGAAAATTGTATTCAAATTCAATGTCAAAATAAAGAATGTTTAAGTATTTTTAAATCAAACTATTCTGCACATTTTATTCCATCAGTGATAGTCCTTTTATAATGAGTGAAGGCTGAAATGAAATACAGATATTCCACAATTCCATGTAGGCTGTAAATTCTATTTTCTGACTAGGTCTAAATACAACTGGAATAAAAAAAATGAAGTGTGAATTCTATTTTTTTTTTTCCTTTTTGAAATATATTGGTTTTGCCTAGAGCGTAAATCAATAAATGGTGTAAATAAACCTTGCAATAATTATTTTGAGGAAAAAAAGAGGAACACAAGAATAAATAAAGACAGATATGTTTATGGCATCCTAATTTTCTTTTTAAGAAAATAAAAAAAATAAAGCCTTCACAGCTGAAGGCCAGTTTTGCGTTCTAGTTCCTGCCAGATATTTTTTTCAGCATTTTTTAAAGTTCACAAATCAAGGCAAGGGTATGTTCTCTTGTTCTCAGTAGGCAAAGCATATACTTTTACGGCAAGGGGAAAAGGGCAGCAAAATTGATCTGCAGATCTCTTACTTGAACCTTAGTAATTTTAGACAGGTGCCCTTTGCTTAACAATACTTTTTTCTTGAAAGAATGCGTCTTGGCACAAAGGGAAGAAAAAAAAAAGGAATTGTAGACATGTGGCCTTTAGAAAGCCAATGGCTTACAAATTAATTTTACTGGAGGCTGTAGCAATTACGAGACCTGATACCACCATCTGGGTATTCACCTGAACCTCACCGCAGAGTCCGTTTCTTTGTCCAGGTTTCTGTTGGAATTTGTTGAGGAAACGCTGTAGATCTTGACATGTCCTCAAAACAAAATATTGTGGTCCTCTCACTGTTAAAGAGAATCAAGGTCCAGGTCTCTGTGTTGATATTCAAAGTCTTTCAGAGGCAGGCGCTCCTTGCACGGAAGCTCACCTTTCGCTCTGCAGCTGATATTTCTTTCCTTTGACAGTCGTCTCTGCTGAAAGCGAGGATGGTGCCAGCTAGGAATGAACACACGTGCTCTCCAAGGAGCTCAGCATGTCTTTCATTAAACATTTTTTAATAGATTGAGGAGAGGAAGGATGATGTCCAAATGTCAGCACCTGTCTGGAAAGAGAGAGGTGCTAGTTCCAGGGAAAGATCTATCGGCAAAGATCAGGACAAGGGTCCTATTTCTGCTCAACGAGTGGGAGACTGAAAGTAGTTCGAGAACAAACCAGTAACCTAGAAAGAGCCTGTTCAGATCTGTCATCTTCCCAGTCATCACAGGAGCACTGAACTCCTGTACCCAGCGCCTTAATCCTCAGGACGTGGCCACAGTACCTATTACCCACTTTTTGCACACAAAACACCAAGGGATTGAGGGTCATCTTCTATATAAAACAGGGCTTTGTTTTCAGATCCATGAAACATTTCGTGTGGTGGAAATAAACACTTCCAGCCCAATTCCAATGTTAGCACAAATTAATAAAATAAATAAAATAAGATAAAATAAAACAAAATATTAAGATAAGGTAAGACAAGACAAGCCATTTTTTCTGGGAAAGAAGAGAAAACCAGTGAGCAATAGTGTAACAGAAAACATCCCAGTGTCATCAGCAAATTTATATAAAACAATTTCTCTCAAGTTTGAAGGTCCCCTGTTCTGCAATCCTACCTTTGGATCCAGGACCCATGGACAACACTATATCCCATATCAGAAACTGCCTCTCTGTCTTCAGCAGGGTGTGGGACTGCAGAGGTCATCAAGCTCTTGGCAGAGCAGTCACCAGGGCCGTGGTACGTTTTGAGACAACTACATGATGGTCACCCAGGTATGACCCTTCAAAGCTTGCCTGCATTTGACAAGACTCAAAGTCTGGTGTGGTTTCCTGGGAACTTCACCCACATCGTTTCTGAAATTGCCTACAAGAAACATTTTAAGCCCAAAGCTAAGGTCATGTGTTTTGAGAGGTATTAATAAGTCATGAATCCTTTTCATTAAAAATCCCTTCGCGTATTTTTCCCAGTTGTGTCACTCTTAACTTCCTGTGCTTCTTAAGTGTTTGGGTTCTTGTTACTTCTATGTTGCTTTGGCTTCTTAAACCACCTGCTTTCGAAGTACCTTTTTTTTTTCCTAGTAAAAGAACCCCAAATTTAAATAATGATTAAATAATAATTCACCAAAGAAGATAGTTGTGGCATGTTGACTCAAATGTGAGTTTATTTTCCGTAATAAAATATGTCAATATTTATCCTTATTTAAAACACAATTCTCTCATAAAATACAGACAATATTAAGGGAACTATCTATCTTAGAAATATATAAGATGCCATTTTTCATTGTCTGGAGATTGCAAAACTGAAAAATATTGTAACTGCTGCTATATGAGCGTAGCTCTTGAGTAAGCTTTGATAGGGAGCCATGAGATTTTTCCATTAATCATTCTTTTACTGCTACTCAGTTTCAGCCATTAACTTGTAGTCCCTAGAAGGTTTACAGCACAGAGAATTTGACTGCTGCCAGTGTAAAATCACCAGTAAGAGACTGGGGTTTTTAAAAGATCTGTAGCAATTTGCAGAGGTTTTTAACAGCAGAATCCAGAAGGTAAATAACTCTTAAAGGTTTTGAAATTTGTGAAACTAGTTATAAATTCTCAGTATGAATATTGATAACATTATTACAATATCTTGTAAAAAGGTGCTTCACTCAAAGCCTGACTGCTTTTCAGTAGTAATGAAACCGGCAGTGGCCTTGAATCAAAACCTTACATCTATGCAGCTTGAAATAATGAGATATTAAAAACGCAGCTCTCAGTGTCGCTCTTTGCTCTGTTCTAAACTTTTGAGTTAATTTTGCCCCACAGGTTGAAACCTGGCATTGGCATAGCCCCGCAAATGTCATTGCTTCATACTTCTCAGCACACCAGGGCAGACACATAATTTTAAGTCTGTGTTTCTGAATGCTTAGCTGGCCATTTTCCATTTTTCAAGGGAAAAGAAAATCCTTGAATTCATAAACTGTATTTTTCCTTATATATTTAATCGCATCAAATTGTTTGTGCATAAGTATGGATGATTTAGTACTAATCTAAATACCTAGGTAACTATTATCACTTACATCATAGAAAATCATCAACAACCTTTTTGTTTGCTGCCTGGTTCCCATACAGTTAACAATGGGAGTGTCCTGATCTGAGGTGAAACCCAGCTCTAAGGAGTAGTGGGCAATATTTATGTGATACAAAATGAGAATTAAATCTGTTGATAACAGCTTTATGTTTGAGGACTTTTGCAGGATAGGATAGTGGCTGAAATTGATTCCCGTGCATGGGATTGGTCCTCATTCTCCGTATGTGGTACAAAATAGCTTACATGGGCCACATGCAGAAGCCTGAATTTCAGTGGCTGTGAGTTCTGAAACATAACCCAAATAAAAGGACAAATAACTCCATATGTCTTGAAATAAATCTAGATTCTCCTTCTCCTGGCTACTGTTTCAAACCAACCAGCTTGTTGGCAGGACCAAAAATGTATGGTGAATTTGATTTTAAGGTGAATGTTCTACTTTTTTTAACCTAGTTAAGTTTTCTGGAGGCCTTCCTGCCGGTGGCCATCTAGGGTAGAGATGATATTTCAATCTGGTTTTAAGAGACCTCAGATGGCTCTCCCACAGAATATGGAGCAACAAACCTTTGACAGAGAGAGAGATGACAAGAGGCAGCTTAACTTTTATTACACCAAACATCTGTCTGTCTGTTCTGCCAGTGTCCATTGTGGTTTTAGGGACATTAGCATTTGCATTTGTTGCAATTATATGTGATCACTGTGGAATTCTAAAGTTGTTTCCAGACAGGACCAGTGTGACCCTGTGGAAGTGGGTGCAAGTCTCTTGATGAATGGGAGACACCAGCTTCCACCAGGTTTTAATTTGTCTTTCCTTCAGCAGGTACATTACTGTCTATTATCACAGCATGCTATAACTCTCAGCTTCGTCATTTAACGGGGAAAACTTCCCCAGCTGCCACCCAGTTTTCCTAAGTGGATGTGACCATGCCCAGGAGCCTGGACTCCATGCCCAGCAAAACTGATTCTTCCAAAACTGAGCAAATGAGTGCAATTTTTAAAAGTGGATTAATTCATACTAGTCCCATGGGAGCTCTCCCAGCTGAAAGAAATGTCTCTGCTACATTGCTGCAAATGCAGCAGGTAGGTTTGCTTCACTTTCCTTTCTGAAGCAGAAAGCTCCTCAGCCCTGTTCACAGCTACGCTGGTGTACTTAAGAGGATACCGGCAGAAGACACTTACAACCAGTCACACACACATGTGAGTGTCCCATATTTCATCCTGACAGCCAGATGTGGCACATCTGCAGTAGCTGAGGGAACTCTGACCAAAACGCAAGGTTTGCGTTCTCCCTTGCAGACTCCAAACCGGGTGCACACAGCTCCTAGAGGGAAAATTTACTGAGACTTTATAAAGAAAATCTCCTTTCGGTTCCATCTGGCAGGGTACATGCAGGAAGAGAAGCTGTGATGGCTGTTTGGTCCCCCGCTGCCCTCCAGAGCCAGGCAAGGGGACTCTGTGCCCAGCAGTGTGACAGTTCTGCTTCTCCCAGCATCTGAATTCGACAACACACAGAGCAGCACGGCAGAGCAACACACACTGGCTGAATCAACACCGCCACTCAAATCACCGTTGCCCTCACCGTTATGTGCCCTTGCTCTCGTGGTCTGGGTGAGAGGATGTGGGGATCAGGGAGGCTTGCACAGATTTCATCCCAAACCCCAGAGGTGGAATGTGGGCAGTGCACACCATACACACGTTGCGTGAGTCCATCGCACATCCGTGGCCGTGCAGGTCTCGCTGCAGGCAGCAGCGAGTCCTCTTCCTGGTTATGTAGTCCCCTTCCTCGTGAAATTCCATCATCATCTTCCTTTCCCACTTCTTTACCAGTGCCACAGGGATGAAAACCCCTTAATGAACTAATCTTGTTTCTGAAACTCTTAATTTTAACCTTTGGTTTTTTGCCATCCTGGGGGCAAGCAAAAGCAGTGCCATGATCATCATGAATAAATTATTACTGTAAATATATTACTAGCAGCATGTACAGTATCTAAACAGTGCAAAATTATTATTTGAACACATGAAAAATTACACAGGATCAAAGTATGGTGGGGTCCAGCCAGGGCCATGGGAAGAGGCGTGTGACATCCTTGTGAGGACGGCAGTTTGTCACAAGTGGGTGATGGGATCCAGGTTGGACATGCTGTTCTTACTTCGGCAGCACGCTCTGGAGGGCCTGACCGCACTAAATACTCAGGGCAGCACTGTCTCTTGATCATATCCACTCCCCTGGGGACTCCACTGCCTCGGGTTGACCTAGACCTTAACTTCAGGTGGAAGAAGTGTCCACTTGCCTGGGAATATCTCCCATGCAGGCAGAAAATCACTTGGACAATCATCTCACTTCAAAAGCTACCTTCTAAGACAGATGTTGACCCTTTCCCATTTTAATTGGAAGAAAAAGATCTGTGAGAGGCATCAACGGGTTTCACTTCAGCTGAACAATCCTGATACTTACTGTTTCTGTTCTCCTCAACAGCAGATCACCAGACCCTCTGATAAATATGGATGAAGATGCATCATAACCTTAGCAGTGAGCTCCATTGGCTGTGTGCTAGAATTGTGCAGACTTTCTTGGTCAGGGGTGAGGAAGCTGACACAGTACCTGGATGGGTCCATGCAGAGGCTCAACCCATTGGTTTGTGGGTGGTGTTGAGGCACCGGAGTATGCACAAGTCTGCTCCCAACAGAGGACTCTGGCTTTTAAATACAGTGTGTTGGACAGTAACCTCCATCACCTGCTCTAACTTTTCCTCACAAATATTGTTTAAATAGGCAGTCACATAAAGCAAATAATAGATAGATAGAAACAAGTAGACACAGAACATGGTGATGCCTGGAGAGACACCGGCTAACTTATATTTGGTCAGCCCGAGGGATCTGGTTGTCTCTGTGCCCAGGACAGCAGAGAACAGCCGACCATCCCAGCCAGGCAACCAGCAAGACACAAAGATCATAAATGGAGCAGGAGGGAGAGTCTCTGCCTTAAACAGAGCAAATACAGCACTCAGTAGGTGGTACCCTGCCCCACAACAAGGCAAGGATTCCCTGACCCCACCTTTTAGAAAGTCAGGGGAACAAGGGGTGTGATCGCCCACAGAAACAAGATGCCTACTGGAACTCCAACGTCTCTGCGCGAGGCAGTGTGGAGCACTGGGCTCGCAGCCACCGACTCAGGGAGAGACGCGGTTCCCTCCCACAGCTCTGCACTGATTGCCTGGCCTCTCGCCATTAATCCAAGCAAGACCTGGGTAAACACCTTTTGGCATGCAGCTTTGCAGACGAGCAAATCTGAGCACATTTGTAAAGTAATTAACTTCCTTACAAATTGCTTTGATTTGCTTCTCTAATCATAAAAAACCGCACAATACAAATAGCACTGGCTTTCTCATTACAGAAATGACCCTGTTGCTACCCACACTGTTGTCATTCTGCTAGGCTGGGCTATAACGATTAGAATTTAGAGTCATAATCATCATTCTTCATCCACCTCTCTCAAAGGTAAACTTCTTGGGATAGGTCCCTGGGTTCAGGGAGACTGTTGTAAAACTGAAGTAATGTCATTGTGTTCAAAGAGTGAGAAAGAGAGCAGAAGTCTCTCTGCTAGCTTCAAAAACAATTGGCCCTTCTTTAGTAATAGCTGACACAGACCAATTGCTTATTATCAGACTTGACCGTCGGTTACTGCAGGAATCCAGCAAAGAGAATCTCCAGCTTGGAGGTATCAATAGAAAATTATTCAGGTAAAAAAAGCTTACCAAAAGCAAAATATAGTGTGTATCCACTGGCTTTATTGAATGCAAACATGAACTTGAATAACTGTCTGGTTAAAAGGAATGGATGGAAAAGGTTGATATACAAAATTAAAACTAGATTTCCAACCTTTCTTTTGATTGCCTTTCATAAATATTTCTGTTATAAAAGTTCATTTAAGAGTCTTATATTTCTAGTAAATGATTGACGTAAAAACACGCTTAAGATTTTGCATTTATGTGCCAGTTGCCCAGTAAAAAGCAGAGTTAATAAAATGCGATCTCCATGTGATTGCTTGTGGGTCAATTTTTGCTATGCTTATTCCCAGGGAATACAGCTTATCTGCTTTCACTGGGTCTTGAGTTACATTAAGTTAACAAAAGCCTTTGGTTCCTCTTCAAACAGTCTTAAAAGAAAGGTTCCTGCTTCTGTTCTGCCCCTTGTACTGTTCTTCAGCTTCAAATCCATGCTCCACCAGTCAAAAAATGATCATTAGTATGAAAAGACAGTGCAACATGTATGATTTAAATTGCATGACCATGGCAGAATAGTGTTCTTAAATTGAATTTTACACTCTGAGCTGTACTCGGCATGGGGTCATTTCCAGTTTGCATCAGGTCTGAAATATACTGTTGAAACTGTGGTGTTACAAACCACACACATCTTTTCGAAACATTGCTTGTCTTGCTTTTGATTTTGTGAAATAGTGGTATGGACTCCAGGATTATTGTGTCCTACAGCTGGAGCCAGTATTCTCTCCCCTCTGCATTCCCATCAAGTTTTATTTAAATTCCACCTCAGAAACTGAGTTCTGAGAAACAATGAGTTCTGGAGAATTTGATGGCGATCAGAGGGAGAGTGGGGTGTTATTGAACAGATAAATAAAAAAGTAAATAATCCATATATTATTTACCCTATATCATGCAGAATAGTCCCATTGGGTCTCAGCCAGTACAGGCAAAGTTCAAGAGAATAACTCAGCATTTCAAAGAGAGTGAAACAGTTGTAAAAGTAGAAAGGCTACAAAGCATTACTACTGGATATAGGATACACATAAATGTATAGATTAAATCAATAAGTACCTTTAAAAATCAACTAGAACATTGTCACCAATTACAGCCGTCCAGATGTTCAGGCAGACAGGCATAAAAACTGCAGCACAAAGATTTGCAGAATGTTAACAAGGGTGTATTGTATCAAAGTCCTTACGTGTAAAAATACATGTACTTACTAAAACTAAATGAAAGGTGAGTCACCATGTATATACCGAGATTTAAACAAACACCTCCTGTATTTACTGAAACAGTCCTGGAGCAAGTGGTTCCAATGAGAAAGCAGACAGCGTTTCAGGTCTATATTCAGCCATGAGCCTAATCTGTTTGCTCTTCCACCTCAGAGACAGAGTGAGATGAAAATGGTAGGTGGGAAATGGCTCTGGTTTATGTACAGTGTCACTTACCTATTATTTCATGTGACTTATTTCTGATCAAACACCTCTGGTAATGAACGGTAGAGAAGGATCCGAAGAAAAAATAGATGGCCAAACCTCACCCTATATCTCTGGAGATGTTCAGATTGCAGTGCTACATTGACCTCATCTAAACTTTGAAAAAATTAATGATAGATGGTGAAGAGAATAAACTATAGAGCTGTCATCCCTCACAAGCATCCCTGCCAGATTTACTATGCTGGTTAACCATTGTTGCACAGACGTACTTAACTGCGATAAGAGTCCTTTTTGAAATGTACTGATTGCAGCTTCTGAGAGATAAATCTCAGTGCCCGGCACTGTAATTAACTCAAAATTTACTAATTTATCAAGCCTCCTGAAACAAGCATGTCTAATTGCCTTTCTTTATTAATACATGCAAGAATGTTTAACATTTTACTTCCATTTAAACAAGAGTTTTAATAAGATACAGTATCAATTAATGGTCCTATTAAAAGTCAGCTGGTATTTTTACAATAGCAGCAGAACTCCTTGTTGCTCTTTAAACACCATGGAGCAATCATAAGGTTTGTGGTTTTGTTTGGAAAGGTGCATTGCAATGATACGCTGCCAAGACTTTAACAAGCATCTCCCACAAGACATTCCTTGTTTAAGAGGATGGTAAAAAAACCTATCGTTTTTGGTTTGCCCTGAAAAGGAGAATGAAGGAACAGGAATTCCATTAGTGTGTCTTTTAAAAGCAATATGCATTTCCAAAACCCTAAGGACATAAATGCACTACACTGCACTGCTTTTGTTTAGTTCTTGAAATGTGTTGATCTTCAGCTTGTTGGGGGTTTTTTTCACATCTTGAAATGTGACACAGTCCGCAGTTGGGTGAAGGCTGGTGCTGAGAAACCTTAGTCAGAAGTAGTAAATCCTGTCCCATGGATAGAGCAAGAGTTGATAGCTCATTTGCACTAAAGTAGTCTTGTTTGGGAACTGCAAATAACGGCCCAAAGGCACAAGCAGAGCTGACCAGAATGGCTTTTCAACAAGGTATGCTGCTCTTTTGAAACCAAAGTTTTCTATAGTTGGACTGGTTTTCATCCAACTTTTATTAGGATGCTTTCTTTTGAAGCCTGAGACTTGGTGATGGTACAGGTATAGTTAAGTAGTTGACTACAGTGTCAGTTAAAAACACTGACCTGTGATGTGAACACCACACCACAAATGTTCTACACTGTTTTATAGTGACAGTTATCAAGACACCTTTAAATTAATCAGACTGAATGATGCATGATGATTTAGCAATCAAATTCACTTTCTTACTTCAATATTGGCCAATAAACTCATACTTTTACTTACTGAAAGAATTGCTATAAACTTTATATGTTAGATGCATTAAGCCAATTGAAGTATTTTTATTCCTTGTGTTAATATGTCACATAAATTTCTATAAGCCACTGAACACTGAAGAGCTGAACACAATAAACTGGGAAATTACTTGCTAACTTAGGCATAGTGGGTAATGTATTCAAAAACCACCAGACACCAGGGGCTACAATTTTGGCTGCTGTAATCCTCCATAGCTTTATCTACTGAGAAAGCAGTTTGCAAGACTGGAATATACAAACAACCTCTGTTGTCCAGCAGCCTCTTTTCACAGGGCAATAGCATAAAAAGGCTAACAGATGGCAAAGGAGGTAAATCTTAGGAGGTTCTTGCTTCCCTAAAGCAACTGCTGCAAGAATCCCACAGATGCACAGTCAGCTTTTTACCTGGAAATTTTTTATTTTCTTCCCTGAGATGCATACAGACCTCAGGATTTTTGCGGTTGCACTTCTCACTCTCTTTCAGATTACCTAGTCCCTTCCAAATAGGGCATAATGTGCCCCAATTATAATGAAAAAAGAAAAAAAAAAAAGAAAATAAAAGAAAGAAAAAGGCATGCACACAACTTTTATTCATGCGCATAACTTTTTCAAATGAAAATGGACAAATTTTCCAATGAACCTTGCTGAAGTTCAGATGCTGAGTCAGGTCTAGGATATTTTGCAACAAGACCTTGAGCCAAGAGATTTCACTGTCATAAACCTTTCCTCCTGGTATCGTGTAACATGTCTCACCTTGTCCTTCAAGCAGAAGGTTCATATACCATGATTTAGGTGAGCCAAGAAGGCGGCAATCTTCACAGTCAAGTATCCACCAGAGAAAACGCTCTTTGGACAGTGTGTAGTAATTCATGTGCAGTTATCCTATCCGTATGCTTATCTGTCCCTACATGCAGTACTGTGTAGAAAGGTCCTAGTGTGACTCCAAGACCAAAAGTATCCATATACATGGCTTGATGAAGAGGTAGCTTGGTCCTGTTGAAATTTTTAGGGGCCTATAATGCAGTTGAGCTCTGTGTCCCCAGCTCTCTCTTGTGCTCCTCTAGTGATGATGCCAGGCCAAGAAGAGAAATAGGGTCCTTCTCAGAAGGGTTTGAGGTGACGTGCTGGGGGGCCTTCAGGGTCCTGAGATCCCTCTGGTCCTCAGAGGGGGTGTGCAGCCCACAGGCACTGTGCAGAGCTGGGATGAGACAGCCAAATCGATGCAGAATCAGAAACAGTGCAATCGCCCTCAAATCATCTTTTCCCATGCTGATATGTTTTCCTTGATAAGCTAATTTGCTCCAGTGGATATTATGTTAAACTGATGATACCACCACAGGACCCAGCTCACATAAAGCCAGTACTGTACTGGGCCACATGTATAGAGTCAAGAGAAGCAGAATACTTTTTTTTTTTTTCTTTTTGTGATCCAGGAATGTAAACCAAAAGAGTTTCCATCTTCACAGCAATGAACCTGTGCAAACCCACAAGTGCTCCTTGCCACGGTGCCAGGTTTTGTATTCAGAGAGTCTCTTGGGATTCTGTTACTGTTTGAAAACAAAACCTACGTAATTGCTGTAAACAAACTGCTTAGCTGTGAGGGAATGACTTGTGCTGTTTTAAAAGCCATTAAAGAATACTTAGCGATCCCATTATCATCTAATTATGACATGCTGACCGGTGGAAGGGATTGACTGCCTAAAATACTGTCTGCTTTTTCTAGCTATGTCAGCTGGTCTTAGAAAGGCTTTTACCTCTTGCTATTAAATGTGGGGCTCACATCTCTCGTATCCACATATAACAGCCAACTCCTCAGTTCCATAAAATGAGGCAACAGCAGTTTCCTGGGGTTTTCTCTGAGGAATGAACCGAAGTGCTTGATGCAATATCATCAAGCTTCCATATGTGGCTCTTTCACTGTTTTTGACCGGTTGTACAATGGTCATTTTTGTTTGTTTGTTTGTTTGCTTTCAGACTATTAAGACAAAGGAATAATGTTAGTAATGAAAGCACTGAAGAGGGTTTTAGATTGTCTGGGTTTAGTTCCTTCAAGGTCATACCTGGGTCTGTGTAACTCAGGTTTAATCCCTCAAATCTCCATTGATAAGTACAGGATAATAATTTATTTGTCTATCTAGACTGTATGGATTAACAACCTGCAGGAGCTTGCATTCTTCCCTGGCAAAGGCAGCTTTTGTATGAAGGTACCATTATAATACACATAATTATTAACACAAGCTCATTTTTTTCCTTCATAAAAAGACCTTTAATTTAAAATCATCATTTCAGTTTCAACTTCTTCGAACATCTTTTATTGACAACTAAAGTGATTGGAAGTTAAACTTCATAACAACTAGTTGTGGCAAGGACATTTAAATGCAACCATGAGTGAGCAGGGGAACACGTGCAACATGGTTTTGAACCCTGTCTCTGCTGCTGGTTACTTTTTCAGGGTCCTTTGGCTTCGCTACCTTTACAATGAAGGTAGTAACGACTACCTTCCTCATTAATCACTTTGGACCACAGACATTTCAGTGCCCTTCTCTGAAGAGCATCTTCCTGCCAGCCAGTGGAGGTTTCAGAGTGAAGGTAAGTACCCAGGTTGTCAACACATTGAAAGGGAAGAGTCTTTTGTGTAGGGAACCAGTGCTGATTGGCAAGCTGCTGAGTTAGCTAGCAGTGACCAGCAGAAGGAAGAGGTTTACATTCTGCCTAGTACTTCATGGCATCATCAACCTATTTCTAAATCCTGTTAATATCTAAAGATTCTTTTTTAAAGTGTTGGGGGCTTAGGGTAGGGTTATCAGGTGCTTCAGCTTCTGTTAATACTAAAATTTTCCCTGCAAACTCTGAGGCTGGCATTTTTAATGTAAGAAAAAACATCATTTCAGTTTGTGACAAAACATCTGAAACTTCTAAAAACACCATAACGTTATGAGATCTTTACAGAAAAAAAAAAGATGAGTCAAAAAATCTTTTCCACTCCCCTGTGAATCCCTAAGCATCCCCTCTGCCTATGGCTTGCTTGTAGATTTAAGTCCACAAGACTTGAGCAAGCACAGTATTTTGGTTTCAACACAAACGGCTGCATTCTTGCCACTTAAAGAGCAAAATACGAGAGAGCTATTTGGAAGGCAGCGGATTTTCCTTGCTCTTCCCAGATACTCTGTGATATGAAATAGCTTCGTCTTATGACTGATACCATAAACTGAATGGCCCTAGATAGGGGCAAGCCTCAGAATTACAGGGAGTATCTCCAACCCTGACCACTTGCTCTTTACATAGCCATTTCTGAACCAGCAATATCAGAGCAACTGGTTCAGAATATCAAAATCAGGACAAAGTGTACTTGGTTTATGGCTGCCCATCTCAAACACAGAATTTTGTGGTCAGGAGAGCACTTGCTGGTGGACCACAGAGACCTTAGTCATGTGTATGATGATGACTCCTCCTCTGGGTGTCTGATGGGAGGAGATGAAGACCTGATGTCAATGGCACTGTCTCGTAGGGCTTGAGATGCTCCTGGATCCAAAAGGACTGAAAATATTCTGCAACCTTCCTAATGTCAATTTGCTGTGTGTAAGCCATTGCATCCGTTCCAAGCGTATTCTGGTGAGAAGTAGCTTACACTTAATGCCAAGGTGTGGGTTAATAGCCATATGAATCCATTGCTATTAAAAGAAAGCCCATGATGAGCAAAACTTTGAGAGTCACAGGAACTTAGTGGAAGCTGTGGAAAAGCATCAACAGTTTAGTAAACACCGTGGAATAAGTTCAACATCATAAAAAAAGGGTTGAATGTCAGTTAGTTCCTGATGATATTTCTTTGTCAGATTTGGGCTTCAGAAATGTTTAGAAACACTAAGAAGTGAACTAATGACTGTTGATGGATCAGGGCATGAGTTGCTGCATGGTGAGGTGCCCTAAGGCATCCAGAATGTCCACAGGGGGCTGCCAGGTATGACACAGGACCTTCAGCAGACCATGATCTTCAGTATAGCCAGTGAGGTGTTAGCATGGTGCTAACTCTCACTTGAGAGACCACTAAATGAACAAACTCTCTGTGAGGTGAGAGTGTTCTGTGCAATAAGAGAGCAGATCTTCCTAGACAGACATAATCAAAACAGCGATTATCATCCCATTTTTGCATAAGTAGGCAGAAAGAGACACGTTTGCTTAGAGTCACTGCAGAAGTCTATGGTTCATAGACCGGTCTCGTTCTGATGCATCATTCAACAGACTATGCTCCCACAGCCCCCCTCTGTGTACACAGACACCCCATAGTAGGGTGCACCATCTGGCAAAGGGGTGCAGCCTTACCCAACTATTTCTCAAATGCTGGACTAGAACTAGGGGTTACCAGGCTATGCACAAGACAGAGCCCCTTCTGGGTCATCCAAATTGTGCCAGAGAGAAGCTGTGTCAGGAAGGCAACCAAGACCAAGGAAACATAAATACTACTTTAAGTCCACCTGGATTCCCTCCAGGATCTGTGTTAACTACTGCTGGCTGAACGTGAGAATTCTGTTCCTCTCCTCCCTATTCTCCTCCTCAAACAGCGATGCTCCTGTGCCGCTTTTAGGACACTGCACATAACTGTCTGCCGTGCCAGGAGTCAGAACGCCCTGACTCTGGCCGCAATGCAGGCTCTCATCAGACAGCATCATTTATGTGTGGTTAACATGGACACAGAAATGCTCTGCTCCCAGAGCCAAAGAGACACAACCAGCTCATTAATTATTTCCATTCCTTCAGAAACTTCACAGAGAAATAAATAGTCATGGAAGCTCATGCCAGGACTTGGACCTCGCATAGCAGAAGACACTCAGTTTCTTGGGAACCCATCCCCTCAGGACTCTCAAGTGCCTTTCATCAACATGACAATTAATACGCTGCAGACAGGGTGGACACTGCTGGATTGTGTGTCCTCAGTGAGTGATTGTGAGGTCTGTCTTTCTCCCATCCTCTTATAATTTAAGATCTTCCCTCTTCGATTTTACATTTCCTCCCATGCTAGATACATTTTTTCAGCTTCACTTACATGGTTAAGTGTTTGCCCAGAAGCAGCATCTCCCCAGCCAGCTCCCTCGGCCCGCCCCCCCCGCTGTGAATAAGACCCCTGTGTCTAAGGCAGCAATCACTGAAGAGTCTCTAGAGTTCCCATTTCTCGTCCTCCCCCTGTTTTGATGCACTGATTATCCTCTTGTCAGATCAATAGCCCATCTGCTTTTAGGAGTTTGCTAGAATTCTGATGCTAAATTAAGACAGAGAGAATCAATCCTCAGTTAATTTCCCCAACCAAACAATTTATATCTCTCTTCTGATCTGCAGTCCTGTGAATTACATAATACTAACATACTGTGAGGCCTCCCCAGACAAAGTAAGCACTTTTATAAAGCTGAATTACCCTCTTTATTAGTAACTCTCAAATGTGACAAACCAGGAGATTTATTTTATAATGTCGTATAGTCCTTGGTTGAACTTGTTAAAACTCCCAGCTATTGTAACAGAGAAAATTGTTAATTAACAGTGGGGTTTGCTTTGCTTTTAATGGACTTTGGGGATACATTTCAGACTCAGATTAAGATTAGTGCAAAACAGAGTTCTCCTTAATTATTTCAAATTGAGTGTTATGCTAATAGTAAACAATTAGTTCTTTCCTGACTTAAAATTAATGTCCTATAAATAATTACAAAACCAAGCTGCTATGCGAGTCCCCAAAGGAGCTGCCAGACTTAGTGGTTAACCCACAAGAAAGAGGCATGGATCTTTTCCACGGTCTCACACTTTGTGAAAATTAAGCATGTGCTTTGGTGGTTTTCTAGGATTTTTCTGCCCTGGCTGAAAAAAATAAATATAGTTTTATATATATAGCCCGAAGACGGTATTTTTGAAGGCAAAGTTGTGTGACCTTATGGTTTGCCAATTCTCAGGTCACTTCCTAAATCAAAGCCTAATCAAAATACTAGCATCCCTCCCAGTGGAGAATTCTGCTTTGTGATGCTTTGTACTCACTTTTGTACAGGGAAAACTGGGAACAGAGGAAATAGAGTTATCTCGGCTGATCCCAGTTCAAGTTTAGTTGAGGAAGTATGAGACTGTTACACATCATGTTCTAGATCACCTAATTCTCTCATTGAGCTCCTAGGAGTTAAGATTTTCCTCTTTATGGCTTCAAAGCGTCAGATACTCGTGGGATTTCTAAACTCACAGAATAAAGGATTTCTCATCAGCAAAGGCAAAGTTCATGCTGGCAGGGGAAGCAGAGCAGCTCCTCTGGGTATCAGTGACACCTAAATAACTCAGGAGGACAAAAATCAGTGCCCTGTTCTTACAGCAGTCCATCACAGCCCTGAACTACCTGTCCCCAACTCATTCCTCTGCCACAGCTGATGGTGCGCGCGCCTCGCTGCGGGGTGAAGGAGCGACGGACACAGCCAAAAGCCAGTTCTCCCACGCCCTGCCTTCTCTGTGGATGCAACCCTGAATATGCACAGCCTTTTTTTCAGCAGTGGAAGAGGCAAAGCTGCCAGGAGGGTGGCAGCCCTGGGGACCGGCCTCATCAGCACTGGGGGTTTCGCCCTGTCCTTCCACACCGCATTGCACGTGTCTGGGGAGCCCCACCACCGCCACCGACCCAGCACACACCTCTTACGGAGACACCGGTGCTCCAAGACGGGAAGGGTCTCTCTCATTGTGTCTCAAAATTAGAGTTTTGCCATTTCCACTTTTCCACCCTGGGCAGCTGCCTACTTGCCCTTTGTCTTAAACCTGCTCAGCCATCCGCTTTGTCTTACACAGCACACCAGAGTCATAGCAATCAATCAAATTTGCAACAGAATCTTTCCCCAGTTTCCTCATAATTTCTGAGAATTTGCCTGTCAAAACCCTGTGATAAACCTCCTTCCTTTCTGCTGCCACCTTATTCTGGCATGAGGGAAGATATCAGAGATTCCTCAGAGCAGATGTGACTTTTTTTTCCCTGTCATCTCCTTTTTCCCTTCGGCCTCCAAGCCCTCCTCAGAAAGGACAGTGCATCTCATTTCTTGTCTATGTGCCTTGCCAACTAAAAAATCCCTACTACCTCCTACAAACCAGCCTCTGAAGTGCCCAGAGACCTCTGCTAAGGTGCTGATGAATCTTCATGTCCAAGAAGTGTCTGAGCCACAACAATCCAGTTCTCACAGCCCCTCATCTGCATTGTGGGAGAGAATTCACCACTAACTGAGCTTGATAGCTCGCCGTTAACTTAGAGCTTGATTGGTGTCTGTATTTTTCTAATGTGCCTCCCAGACTTGTGCTGGTCCTGAGGTCCTCCTCTAAGCCCCAGTTCTCAGGTGAGGAGGAGATAAATTCTGTCTGCTCTGTAAGTAAAATAAGATTTCAATTTGCTGTCAGAACTTTAATTAAAACACTTATAGATCAACTTTACTGTGGCAAATTGTCTGCGCCACTATTACTATAGGAAGATGAATGTTAGCTGTGAAAACAGGCAAAGTACACTCCCCTAGACTAATGTGTAATTTCATAGACATTGATTTTTGACTTTGAAAATTCTCCCACATGCTGCTGGGAGTTGGAACTTGTTACAGGTGACCTGGCAGCAGCTTTAGCAATGTTTTGTGAATGTGGAAGAAGAGTCATTTTGCCCATTCGCATTTTTCCACGACAGGTACGACCTACAAGCACCTACCTTTTAGGTTCTGAAACCCAGACTAATTGTTGGATAACTACATTTAGCACTTACCACATAATCTACAGCTTTAATTTTTATGGGATATTGATAAACAACCACCATCTCCTGTTGTAAGGCTAAGGATGTAATTCTGCAGGCTGAATATCGTCTTTCTTTTGGATAATAATGAAAAGTCAGATTGTGTACCAGGATAAATCTAATTACTGGAATGGATCTGTTTATGCCAGTGAGATACATTAAAAGAGCACAAAATGCAAGTAACTATTACTGACTTGAGAGCAGGTGTGTAATTTAGTATATAACAGGCGATTTGAAATGGTCACATAATTAAATGGGCAATTTTGCTATCAAAATTAACCATTTAACCCAGATAAACGTTGTGATGTTTTTGGTAAATGCTGTACATTTAAAATCAGCCAGTGCAGTATCTGAGCGTCTCGCAGTCCCTAAGACACCATATTCAGACCACTTCCTTGGAGCATCTACGTTAACCATGGCCAACACGTCTCTGCTCTTCACTCAGCCCAGCCCGGCAGGAGGTCGACTCTCTCAGCACTCCTCTAAAGCTGGAGGCACGAGTACGCATGAAGGCTACGCTCTGCACAAAGGGTCTGAGCCACAGACAGACAGACAGACATCCAGCTTTCGAGTGGTTGCTGTATGTCCAAGGGGCCTGTCCAAGGCCACAGAAGAACCCGATGGCACAGCATCAGATTTAACTGAGACCCTCTACAACCCTTCATCAGGCAGCTGAGGCCTGGGTTTCCGCAGGGACGCGTCGTACATGCTCCATCCCAGCGGTACGCCCGGCGTTACGCAGGAAGGAAAGATACAATGAACGAAGAAAACAGGAATCACCAGAGAGACAGAGAAAAAGTAACCTTTTCTAATAAGAAGAAAATGCACTTGGGGTTGCTTATAGCTTTAGATCTGCACCGCACCTCTGCACCACAGCAATGGGACCACTTGAAAGTGTTGGCAATTAAGACGCACCTCCCGACAGTCCCTGTGATGGCCCAGTTGTAGCATGTTCACAGAAATCACAGAATCACAGAAAC
>NW_010519150.1:0-9782 GCF_000687285.1 Phaethon lepturus | reverse complement strand
CGGGCTTCGGCAGGAAGGATCCGTTCCCCGTTGCAGCCGGTGCGGTAACGGGTCAAAGACGGTTTCACCGTGGTAAAGGCAGCGGGACTCGCTGACATCAGCCCGGGACCAGACTTGCTTTGCTTTAATTTAGATACAAAGCCCAACCTTTTCCTCGCCATAACTGGTGCTATAAACATAGCGTGGGGTATTACTACATCTTTATTTACACGGACCTATTTCCCTCAGCCCTGGTCCTGATCCATTTTTTAAACCAATTGAAATGAATTTGGTATGTTTTGCTCGTGTTTCTGTCATTGTTTTTGAAGACTGGTTACCATTTGTTAGAATATAGCAGGGAAAACGTACACACTAACTTTGTGTATGGAAAGCTGCTGCAAAGAAGACTCTCTCCTCTGGCATGTTGCCATTCTGCAGGACACCAAGAACTTTATTAGATGATTCTCTTGTCAAAAGCAAGACGTTATGCTCAGTAAATCTGAGGCATTCAAGTAAATGCTGTTAAACAATAACAAAATTGAAATTACAAATTGGGCTGGAACAAGTTATAAGATAGGCTTAATGCTTCCTGGGATGCTTCCAAAGGGAATATAGAGTTTGGTAGATGATGGTGATGAGAATATTTATGCTCCACACATCAGATTCTCTCCTCTTATGCAGGACAATCTCCATCAATGTAATCTTGAATAATCAGAGTCCATGTTGAAACCACATCTTAACAGACGTTACGTATTTCGCTGCAGCTTAAGCTGCAGCTAAATAACAACATTCTTTTGCTCCTTTCAATCAGACTTTCCTTTTTAAGTTGGCCTCTTAATTCTAGGCACTTACAATGCATTTAGCAGGCTACAGAAATCCAGAAATACATTCGTCCCAATTCACAGTTACGTTAACGTCCTGCTACGTTCCTACTACTGCAGGGGCATAAGCGACCTTGAAATAAATGAAAACTGGACCAGACTCCTCACTTGCAGGCCAGGTCCAACAATGTCCTGGCAAAAACAGAGCCCGTCTAATGGATTGCATACGTTTAAAGAGCTTCAGCCAAGTTTATTTGTACATCTCTCACTCATTAGCTAGAGGAACTCTTGACTTTCTCTACGGACTTCTTGGGAGGGACGTGAGCAGAATGAATACAGAGCTGAAAGTGGAGGGTTAACTTGGGGGGCAGGTGGAAACCCTTGCTGTAGAGCCAGGCTTGAGGAAAGGGGCAGAGTCTAGTCTTTGGGTGTGTTGAAAATACGGCAGTTCTCCACCCATCCCTCCTCACAGAAACAGTGTGAGGGAAATTCTATTTACTTGAGTCAGATTATAGCAGTTTAAAGGAAGGTCATGATTTGGGCCTAAACAATTTTGGTTTGCTGCCAGCAACTCGTTTTCAAAACTATAAATAGGAATGATTTCAGAATACTCTGAAAAATAAAAATCAATGGGCAGCAGAAGCCAGCTGAATTGTATTTCAGAATATTTCCAGATATGTCCTTAAATGAGGCAGTGAGATATGATGTAGCACGAGGAATGCCTCATAAATATTAACCTAGTTTATTTTTAATGAGGATTGACTACACTTAATTAGGATTTGAAAGATTTAATTTTTGAAAACGTAGGTCTCACCCCTGGCTAGAAGGGGTGTTAAATGACCTAATAATTTTTTCCATTTTTAGATGCTGCAGGCCGCCGTGATGCTCCATATGACTTATGCCATTCCCCAAGGACAAAGCAGAGAGATCTTTGGTTTGGGCAGTTCCTGCTGTGGCTCCTCCACCAGCCTTCCTCCCAGATGCCCACGCCAGAAACGCAGCTAGGCTGTAACCCATGGCAGCTCCTAGCAGCTGACAGGCCCAGCAAAGCTCTTAGTAACTGCTATAATATAAAGCAAATATTCTTCAAGCTCCTTCAATCCATCCACAAGACTGAGCCACTGCTTATTAGCCTCAGTATTAGCAAGGGGCAAAACCAGTAACTATTGTCAGGTAGTAGGTGTTACTTGTGGACAATGTGTCTCCAAGGCAGTCTTGCCAAATGTCATTTTCCTCCTGTAGTAGCCCTGGGTGTTCAGATTGTCTACATATGAAATGTATGATAAAGAGTGACTGACCATCACTTTTGGTTTGCTGTTCGGAAAAAAAGAAGTAGAAAATACCACCTTAATTGGTTGCTTTCATCATGGAAGAGGCATGATGAAAAGAGAGAAGGAAAAGAGAGCAGCTGCCTGTGAGATCCTTCCTACGTACTGTGTTGTTGCTTCATAAGTAGACGTGGCCTGACTAGGTTCAAGATCACTCGTAGTCTGAGTTTACCATGGTTATTATTTGACCATCAATACATAGTCTTACTGTAAAAGGGAGCCTTGAAGACAGATTCTCTTGGGTTCAGGAATTTGAGTAGAATTGAGGATCAGCTAGTTATGTGCTTTAAAGGTCCAGTAGATGTATCTGTATGGTTTAGGAGGAAACCTTTACTCAGTGATGTTTGGGGTAGGCATTTCCTTCATAAGTCTTTTGCACATCTCTTTTAAGGTATGTGTGCATACCCATTTATTTCTTGTCTGCTGACTCCAAATCATAGAATCATTAAGGTTGGAAAAGACTTCTATGATTATCAAGTCTAATCGTCAACCCAACACCACCATGCCCATTAAACTATGTCCCGCAGTTCCATGTCTACACATTTTTTGAACACCTCCAGTAATGGTGACTCCACCACTTCCCTGGGCAGCCTGTCCTAGTGCTTGACCACTTTTCCAGTAAAGAAATTTTTCCTAATATCCAATCTAAACCTTCCCTGGTGCAACTTGAGGCCATTTCCTCTCGTTCTATCACTAGTTACTTGTGAGAAGAGACCAACACTCACCTCACCACAACTCCCTTTCAGGTAGTTGTAGAGAGCGATGAGGTCTTCCTTCAGCCTCCTTTTCTCCAGGCTAAACAACCCCCATTCCTTCAGCCACTCCTCATAAGACTTGTGCTCCAGACCTCTCACCAGCTTTGTTGCACTTCTTTGGACATGCTCGAGCACCTCAACACCCTTCTGGTAGTGAGGGGCTCAAAACTGAGCACAGGATTTGAGGTGTGGCCTCACCAGTGCCGAGTACAGGGGCACGATCACTTCCCTACTCCTGCTGGCCACACTATTCCTGATACAGGCCAGGACGCTGTTGGCCGCCTTGGCCACCTGGGCACACTGCCGGCTCATGTTCAGCCGACTGTCAGCCAGCACCCCCAGGTCCTTTTCTGCCGGGCTGCTCTCCAGCCACTCCTCCCCAAGCCTGTAGCGTTGCATGGGGTTGTTGTGATCAAAGTGCAGGACCCTGCACTTGGCCTTGTTAAACCTCATGCAGTTGACCTCTGCCCATTGATCCGGCCTGTCCAGCAGATCAACACTCCCGCCTGACTTGGTGTCATCTGCAAACTTACTGAGGGAGCACTCGATCCCCTCATCCAGATGATTGATAGGTGACCCACGGGACTTGGGCAGCTCTGTGAATTGGTGTACAGACTTAGAATCAGGTGGCCATGCTTGGCTTCAAAAAGATTTCACTGACAAGAGTCTGAATGCAATGTCTGGGGCTCAAAACAGCAGGCATTGTCAGATACAAGGGATTAAAAGGCTTTTTAATGTGGCTTAGTAGTGTACAGAAGATTGGCTTACTTGTATGAGCTCTTCTTTTGTCACATTGATCTTTATTTTGCATTGTGCTTAGTACAACAGAAGCTGGAGGCTGAAGTCTTCTTTCCTGAATCATCTGACATGGCTTGGCCCTTTTATTGCTTAGTAAAACTTTTTTTTGTGAAGGAGGAATTGATTTTTGCCAGTGTAGCCAGTGTCGAGTAATAGCTGAAGAATACCAAGTTGTAATAATTTTATGAACACTGTATGTGGCCAGGTTGGTGAGAGAAAGTTACTATACAATGGGTTATACCACTTTATATTACTTTCCTGTATAGATGTATCGATCTAACTTAATAGGGAGCTAGCTGATGGAGGAATAAAAGGCAATTCAGAGGTTCCCCTGTGTTAGCTGTATGTGACTAAACCCATGAGGTGGTAATTACAAGATGATAGCTCCAATTCCGAGGGATGCAGCTGGTTTGTCAGGCTGAGAACAAAAAACCAGAGGAGAATAAAGTTGGCAGAGACTGACACAAGAAATAATTTAACACAGAGGCAGACTTTGCAGAAGAGGCTGGAAGAAGTCGGGCCTTCCTCTCTGCAGCAATGGACTAGTAAGTCATACAGAAAGAAAGGCAAGTGTGTTGACTGGTTTATTGTTTTTAAGATCTATTTTGTCTTAAATGGTTTGGTGCTAAGTAAGTGTTTTGTGGTCAGTACTTACAGTCATTACTTCATGAGAGACTGAAACTGCGAGGTCTGGGTCTGTCTCAGGTCTGCAGAGGTAATCACGGTTGCTACAGTAGGGATGCAACCTGAGAACTGCTCTGCGTGTAGCAAGAAAAGACAGCCAGAGATCTGGGGGAACAGTTAACTGGTCACTTGCGACAGCAAAATGCAAACACAGTCACAGGTTTTGTTCTTTCTTTGAAACTGATTTTGTGCATAAATAAGTAGCTGTTTGAATAACAGGTGGGCTTTCTCAGACAGGCTTAAGCTTGGTGTGGTGTTGTTTTTTTATTATAGCATAGTTAAAAACACAGTATCAAAGGTAAGAAAAAATTAATTACATCGCTATCTGTAAATACCTCGGTTATGTCTAAAATACCGGTTAGCTCCTGTTGCTCAACTGAAAGATAATACAACAAAAGTGGTTTTTATTTTGTTCTATTTTTATTCACCATTTATTGTACTGTTGTTTTCACTACTTGCCACACATTTTTACGAAACGGAAAATGCAGCTCCTCTTGCATGGAATGGAAGGCGGTACCATATTTTGTGTCGACACAACCAAGAATGCCCTTCTGCTTCATGTTCTTACCTACCCTCTACACATACGGATATCCATCCCACACCTGGTGTTTTAGGAGAGCGTTAGGTAGAGCATAGCTCCTTGTGCCCATTGTCCCTCCCTGGAGCAGGCAAGAAGAGCCAGGCTTGTAGGTCAGTTGGCCTGAAATGCAGAAGCAGTTCATGGAAGGAAGAGTGGTAAATGCTACCGATAAGAATCGTCCAGCACAGACAGGAATCTAAGACCCTCCTTCACACTCTTAGGTCTAGGGTTTTTTTGAGATCAAAGGAGAATGCAGTATTTTGAACAAAATGTGCAAAGGCACACCCTTCCTGAATTGCACTTTTGGTAGTATGTTCTGTCCTGCAGCTGTAATACTCTACAGAAGGGTTTGGGTTCCCCCCCTCCTTTTTTAATATATATTGTGAGAGAAATTTAATAGATGTTTTCATAGGAGTGTTTGACCCTGTGCTTTTCTCAGTGTGCCTGTGTCTCTCTATGAGGAGAGCTGTTGATCATTACCGGTTTAAGTCTAGCACCTTTAGTTCATCAGAAGTTCGTGTAATGTATTACTTACATTACATGTAGGTGCCAAAACCGACCTGTAAACCTAAAATTAAATCGGGACTACAAAATTAATTTCACTTAGATTGTGGAAATTAGACTATAAATGGAATTCCTGTGGGAACTGTGTAAACCTTCTCTGACATTGATTTAACGTAATTCTTTTCATAATGGGGTAACTTGAAATTGTGTAACCAGTACATAGTTTTAACCAGCACAGATTTGTAGCAAATCTTGCAGTAAGATGAGTAGTAACAGGAACATTCTTTGGTGTTTCTGAATGTAAGGATTACAGTGTATAGCTTTATTGCAGCTGATGAGACAGTCAGACGTCATACCCCCTCCCCAAACCTCATCAGATGGGTAACCATACACAGCTAACATGTCATTTGTCAATCATCTCCATTCAGTCAATACGTTTTAATTTATAAAATGCACATGCTCAGGATAACATAAATTTTGGGTGAAGATTTTATTTTGTGGTCAAAACTGAATTCAGAATCTGAATTTCAAGGTTAGTACCTGAATCGGTATTTCATGTCCAAATCACAATAATTAACCCCTAATTTGGGAGAATTTAGAATTAAAGACTTAATTTTTCAAATTGGACCTGGAAATTCAAAGCCTGACTAGCTCTGGAACAAAATTCTGCATTCTCTTAATAGATGGCAAGTGAGTGTGCTCCTTTTATGCATGAAATTAGTCTGGAGAAGAGGAGGCTGAGGGGAGACCTTATCGCTCTCTACAACTACCTGAAAGGGGGTTGTGGCGACGAGGGTGTTGGCCTCTTCTCCCAAGTAACCAGCGATAGGACAAGAGGAAATGGCCTCAAGTTGTGCCAGGGGAGGTTTAGATTGGATATTAGGAAAAATTTCTTCACCGAGGGGGTAGTAAGGCATTGGAACAGGCTGCCCAGGGAGGTGGTGGAGTCGGCATCTCTCGAAGTGTTCAAAAAACGTGTGGATGTGGCACTTCAGGACTTGGTTTACATGGGGGCTCTGGACTAATGGTTGTACTTGATGATCTTGAAGGTCCTTTCCAACCTAATGATTCTGTGAAATTAATTTGAGGACTGAAATTATTCTGAACCATTCAAATGTTTATGCTCTAGATGACAGCATATTTTTCTTGCTTTGCTGCTAGTAACAGTATTGAAAAGCATATTTTCTTTCTTGAGACTTAGAAATATTCTTGTTTTTAAAGATAACATGTTCAGGTCTGATTCTTCAAGTTTTTCTCTGAATGTGACTGCATTCAGAGGTCGGAATTAACACATGCACTGTCTTTGCATGAGAGCTCATGCATTAGATTGTCTCTGCAGGGGAACATTTAGGGTACTTAAGATAATTTGACCTATGAAAACATTAATTTTGAATGTTTTACTGAAAGTAACGCAGAATATCCTGACATTCTGTAAAAAGTATGACAATGCTTTTAAATGGGGTAAGAATACTCTGAATGCTGGGTCATCTCAAAACTTACTTCAAGTTTTCTAGAATCTGTTACTCAGCAAGACTTCTGTATTATTTAACAAAATATTGTTCTGGTCCTTTACTAAGCCAGTAGGTGCAAAAGCAGTTCTAATGCCTATCAGGCTGTACACCAGACTTCAATCATTTTAGATATTCAAAGTAATCACTAAAAGGCTGCCTTTCACAAGACTTAGTTCATCCGAGCCGTTGTTAAACATCCTCTTGTATTAGAAGAGTTCTTAAAATGAATTAATTCTTCCAGACACGCCACGTGTTGATAGCAGGTAGCCCTTGCATTCGTTCTCCCTTCTGCATGCTTAGGGCTGATCTTCTGATCCTGTTAGTTTAATCTCTTAATTGTCTAGATGTCCTTCCAAGAAGGCGCGTCCCTTTCCTTGATGAAGCCAAGTTCTTTGTTCTTTCCAAGGTTTCTATTCCAAGGAATGTCAAGGGACAAGCTTTAAGACCCTACTGTATTTGCAAAAAAAAGTAAAATGTGACAAATGAAAATCCACTTTAAAATAGAAAACTCTGCACACAAAACCCCACCATGCGCAAAGACTTGAGAGAGATTTTGGCAGCTAAAAATATATGCACATTCTTCTCCTAACTCATAAGAAATAATGGTATGGGAAGTATATTTTGCAAAAATATAGTTAAAAAAATGCAGGTTATATATATATAAAAAAAAAGAGAATCCCAAACTTCATTAACAGAAATTCAGAACGTCCTGAATCCTCTCATATTGCAGCTTGACCCAACCCTACTCATTAATGAAAACAGGGGGAGGTAGATTTGCCTTTCTGATAAGGCGTAATTTTATAACTGAAAGTACTGCTAATAAAATTTGCGTGTTGCAGAAGTAAAAATGGCAGCCTGAGACATTCCCGTCCATGACTAGATGGGTCTTTAAACTGTAAGATAAGGCCTTAAACATGTTACTTTTGCAATCTATAATGAAAGCAGCCATCTATTATGGGCTACATTCGGTATGGTAATCATAATAGTGTTAGCTGCTGGGACTATAATGTTAAGCAATATTAAAATGCTTAAGCTATAAAAAGCATATTTGTATGATTCTGTAGATACTCTGAACAAAAAACAGTGTGCTTCAATAAAAAGGAAGTGCAATTTAATTTGGCCCTGTCAGTGATATGTATTTCTAGCTGCATTGCTTTTGTTTCTTGCATGGGAAAGAACGGCAGAGGACAGAGAGAGGCTGAATAGGTGTTTGTCCTGCAGCTGACTCCACAAAGAGCACACTTTGAACAAGTTCTTCCTGGACACAGAATTCTGCCGGAACAGAGATAGTTGCAAGGTCGGAGCCAAGCATGAAAAATATCTGCCTTTCAAATTAAAGCTTTTACATGCATGACAAGGAAATGTATAATGTTGTTTGGTGCAGTGCTGGATATACTGAATGACTTGTTCACTTACCAAAGGAAATTGGATCACTTTCGAGATCCACATCTGAATGTAGCACCAGATATTAAAGAAAGTCAAAGTTGGCTTGGTTTGTTCTAATAAGAGAAAACAGAATTGAAGAAAATATTTCCCAGTAGAAATTCAGTGAAAATACGCTCTAAGTCCGGCAATTCCAAAATTGAATCTTTAGTCTTTTTTTTTTTCCAGTGAATGTACACATGATCCAGTAATAACAAAAGTTACCAGAAACATATTTTAGTAAAACCTCATTAATCAGGGCAATCTGATATAGTATACCTGATGTTCATTATATTTAATGAGAAATCCCTGAGCAAATGTGCTCGTTAGTGACTTACTGGACAGCTTTGTGAAAGGTGCTTGACTAAAACCCCGTTTCAGTTACTGTACATTTAACAAGCTCCATGAATAGCTATGGTCTAACTGCTTCCTGTTTCTCAGGCGCACTGGTAGTGTGTCTGAAATGTTATAAAACGATAACCCTCAGTATGGAGGTTGCAGACCAGGCTGGTTGTTTATCAGGGTGCTGAAATCTTGGATCCCACATCCTCCTCTGTTGCTTCTCATGCTACGCGTGCACTTGGCAAGCTGCTGCTTCGTGCGGCGTGTCTCCCTGGTGTTCACAAGCTACACAGCCCTTCAGCGTCTTACAATTTCACGAGTTAGTCCTGGATTCAGAAAGCCTTCCGAGCCCACGCCCTTGCCTACTTACTGCTTTTGTTCTGTATTTGCATGCTGTGCCCGTAAGCGCAGTGGGCTCCTGGTTCATTACAGGCCTACATTCAGTAACAGAATTGGGGTTGAAGTGTTCACTCCATGGAATTAGTTCCTCTGCTCTGAACCTACTCTCCCTTCAGTGCTCCCACTTGAATGGAAAAGTGCCCTGTTCACTAAGCAGCCTGACCATAACTTGGATCTACCAGCAGCAGTCACTGTGGTGCTTCCTTGAAGTCCCAAGTTTAAACTCCTTGGAGCCCGAGGCTAAAAGGCTAAAGAGATGGTGCTATTTATAATTAAAACAGCTTCCATGAGGAAAAACTGAAGACCGAAGAGCGCAATAAGGCTATACAGACATCAATCCGTGCAACGTGGTTGTTTGAAGATAACAGAAAAGTAGTTTGTACAAAGAAAAAGCCCTCTCAATTTCTTGTGGTGTTCAGATGTTCTGGAGTTGTACTTTAGTAACAAAACAGCTTTTTTTTTTTAAGTCTTCCTCTAAAAACCCTAATATTGCTGAGATACTAGTTAAAAGCAGAAGACTCAGTGCCGTGGGCCCAGATCCTATGACGTAATTAGTGAATGCAGATACTTGTCATCCTACTTTTAAAAAAGCAACAGAAAGAAAATCGCATAGCTTGTATTCCAGAGGCTGGTCCATCATACGTTGTTAAAAAAAAAAA
>NW_010519149.1:0-714 GCF_000687285.1 Phaethon lepturus | reverse complement strand
CTCGCTGTTTATCTTCCTCGCATTCCTCCGGGCTGGCTCACACCCCACCCTGGCCGGCAGCGCCGCGGCACATTCGCGCTTTCCACATTCGTGCTTTCCTCGTAAATTAGTCACCGTTCTGTGACGGGTCTGTTATCTGCCCATCTCTGCTCTTCTCTCTGGGCTTTGGTCAGTGTTCAACCCCTGCTGGGAAGGACGTCCCTGGAGTGAGCCAGAGCAAGACCCTGGAGGGAATGAGTCCTCCTGCATCACCCCAAAATCTCATTGCCTCTCCTTTTTTCCCCATTATTGCCCCCTGGAGATGGCTGGTTTGACTGTATTCACTGTACATCTGCTGGACCTCAGCTCACTGAGTATCTCCCAGCTCTGGTCCTCAGCTTGTGTTACAGAAGGTCCTACATCAGCTTGCTTCAGCCAAAACACTCGCAGGGACTTTGCCACCACCGTATCTGCCGCCTCAATGCACAATGAGCTCTCAGCCTTGCTGCTCCTTTTTTTTTTTCCACCAGCAGCTTGCGTCAGCCAAAACACTCGCAGGGACTTTGCCACCACCATATCTGCCGCCTCAATGCACAATGAGCTCTCAGCCTTGCTGCTCCTTCCCGCCTGCCTCAGCTCCTGCCCCATCACGTCCCCTCGAGACGCCTCCGAGCCCAAGCATCCCGCGGGATGGACTAGCGGTGTGGCTTCAGCCTGGATTTCTTTTCCGAGCTT
>NW_010519148.1:568-3158 GCF_000687285.1 Phaethon lepturus | reverse complement strand
CCAACCTTAATGATTCTGTGATTCTAAGTGGGGGAGGAGGGTTGGTGGGGGTTTTGTGTGGGTTTTTTGGGTTTTTTCTTTAAACCTCTTCTACAGCTCATTTCAGTCAATTTTACTTCCTTTTCCCCAAACTAAATTTTGCAAAAGTATTAAACCACTTCTTCATGAACCTGCAGAAGACCACTGTCAGGATATATTCTTCATTTCAATCAGGTAAATTCAGTACTGCTTTATAAACTTTTTATCACTTTCCAGACTGCATATTTTCCTTTCCTGGTCTATAATGAAGAGGAAGAGATACCTTGGTAAAAAACAGAACCAAAAAAACCTCCACAAACCACAACCAGAAATGAGTTCAATAGCTAGTTACAGATACTAGCTCTTCATTAATGAAGCAGTTACATTTGCTTCCAGAATTGTTTTCATGTATTATATATTAAAAACTGGCCATTACATTCAGTTTTCTTCTCTCCCCTTCAATATTACTTTCTTTTACCCTATCCCTCCTCAATCCCCACAACTTAAAAAAAAAATAAAAATGTGTTGAGCAAAAGGTATTTCTTATCAAATAAGATTTTGATGAAATACTGATTCTAGAAAGGCAAAAGTGGAAAGAATAGAAACCACTTTAGTTTGCTACTTGCAAAAGATAAAATAATTGGAAAAATTCAGTGACTTAGCCAGATCAGTGCAGGGAATTAAATCCAGATCTTCCGTACATCAATCTGTTATCTCAACCACACACACAGAAAAGCAGTTCCTCCCAAGGCATATATATTGAGCACTACAAGAAAAGTACAATAAAAGTAAGTTAATTTCAGAAACCTGCTCAAATGATCTTGATAGAAGATGACTAGGTTTTTAATAGACTCCACAGCTCTACTTTCTTGCTATTTCTCTCATATGCACATATTCTCTTTTACAGCTGAAAGTTGGAATATCAAAATCAGAAGGGATACTTTCAGTGCTCAAAGAGGGTGTCAGAGGTTTATAATAGTATAACTAGTTGAGAAGTCAAATTATCACTTAAAAGGATTCACCCAAAACCTCAGGGGTACACTACTCATCTGCCATGACCTTTCCCCATAGATTTTGTTTGGAAGTCTCCCACTCTAGTGCTCTCTCTGTGGGATAAGATGGTTTCCTACCTACAGGAGACAGGTTTTATGTAAGTGCTCATTTAAAAAAAACAAGCAAAGCTGAATCCAAGTGTTATTTAATCACGGACTTATAAGCAAGCTTTCAAAGAATAGACAGATTCAAGAACAGCATGGGGAGAGAGCAGCCAGAGAGCCATGGAAGTCACAGGTCTAAAATATCTACTTTTTTAATTGTCTTAATTTCAGAGAACGTCATCTACTTTCACTACAAGATAGTAGAAAGGGAAGTTCCTGGTCTATCTCATCTAGACTATTCAATGATTTAAAACACTTATATCGCATTGCTTTTGTATATTTCAGAAAGGAAGCTAGTAACCCCACTATCACCGCTTTATTAATGGTGGTAGTAGTAGCAGCAGCTCCTCTACATTACAGATAAATGATCAGAGATTAACTTGCTAGATCTCACATCAAGTAGAAATTTTCAGCTTCTACTGCAATAAGAAAAGCACATTTAAAGCATGGTACTACAACATCAAGAGTTTGATATATCTACGCTGATATAATAATGTAGGAAGTTATGCCTCAATTATGCTGCAGTGCCTACTGACAACATACATTATACTATCAGGGACACCTGGGGGTGTTGCAATTCTAATGCATAGTCTAGTGAGAATCAAAAATAATTACAGTCAATAGAGCTATTCACATAAAAAGGAAAAAAAGGCCTGCAATACTTAGGCACACAGATGAGATATAAGTTTTAGCCTCTGTTTTGATTTTGTCAGCCTGAAGTACTCCAGCTCTTCAAGGACTTAATCAATAGGACCCCCTGGGAAACTGCCCTCAGTGACAAGGGAGCAGAACAGAGCTGGCAGATCTTTAAGGATGCTTTCCATAGAGTGCAAGAGCTCTTGACCCCCAGGTGTAAGAAATCAGGAAAGGAAGGCAAGAGGCCAGCATGGTTGAGTCAAGACCTGCTGGGCAAACTAAAGGGCAAGAAGGAAATGCACAGGCAGGGGAAGCAGGGACAGGTGTCCTGGGATGAGTACAGGGACACTGCCCTGTTGCGTAGGGATGGAGTCAGGAAGGCCAAGGAGCAGCTGGAGCTGAACTTGGCAAGAGATGCAAAGAATAATAAGAAGGGCTTTTACAGGTATGTCAGCCAGAAAAGGAAGGTCAAAGACAGCGTACCCCCCTTGATGAGCAAGGCTGGCAGACTGGCAACAATGGATGAGGAGAAGGCTGAGGTACTCAATGACTTCTTTGCCTCAGTCTTCACTGGCAGTGTCTCTTCCCACACCTCTCGAGGGGACAGACTCTAAGATGGGGACTGGAGGAGCAAAGTCCCTCCCACTGTAAGAGAAGATCAGTTTCAACACCACCTGAGGAACCTGAACATGCACAAGTCTTATGGGACCTGATGAGATGCATCCCAGAGTCCTGAGGGAATGGGCTGATGTAGTTGCCAAGCCACGCTCCATGATATC
>NW_010519148.1:0-353 GCF_000687285.1 Phaethon lepturus | reverse complement strand
ATGGAGTGACCACATCAGCCGACACACGAAGAGCTACCAATGTCATCTATTTGAACTTCTGTAAGGCCTTTGACACGGTCCCCCACAACATCCTGCTCTCTAAATTGGAGAGATGTGGATTTGATGGGTGGACTGTTCAGTGGAAGAGGAATTGGTTGGATGGTTGCATCCAGAGAGTAGTGGTCAATGACAAGTGGTGTCCCTCAGGGATCCGTATTGGGACCAGCACTGTTTAATACCTTTATCCATTACACAGACAGTGGGATCGAGTGCATCCCCAGCAAGTTTGCAGACAACAAACAGTGCTGGGGTTGACATGTCCGAGGGACGGGATGCCATCCAGAGGGACCCGG
>NW_010519147.1:0-202 GCF_000687285.1 Phaethon lepturus | reverse complement strand
AAATACATCATGCGAGCAGAGCGCAGCCCTGGGAGGGGAGGGCCGCTGGGGAGCCCAGCACCAAAGCGAGCCTCCAGGTCAAGGTGCCTTTGACAGGGGCCTTTTTTATAGGCCATTTGCGTGAGAGTTCGCTGCTGTTTCTCTGCAGCCCTGACAGCGGCTCAAGGCCCAGCCGGGGTTTGGGGAGGGTGGAATCTAAACT
>NW_010519146.1:759-960 GCF_000687285.1 Phaethon lepturus | reverse complement strand
CCCTCCCGTGCCGCTGCCTGCTGCTGCCCGCTGCTGCCCAACAGTCACCTCTCCCCTACCTGTCCCAGCCTTCCTGCCAGCTCTGTGCCAGACCCCACCCGGGGGTCCCTAAGTGTCCCCGCAGCAGGGAGGCCTCTGCTCAGGGCACCCAGCGGGGACAGAGCCCTCCCAAGCCCCCGGATCAGACCCCGCGGCGAGGGG
>NW_010519146.1:408-612 GCF_000687285.1 Phaethon lepturus | reverse complement strand
AGAGGGATTAAGCCCAGTCCTGCAGAGCTGCCCCTGCCCTGTGCAGCCACAGGGACGACCCACAGCACGGCCCTTCCCCAGCCCCCAGAGAGAGCCCCACTAACGGCCCCATCTCCGCTAATGGGGCCTGTTTGCTCTGGGGAAGGGGCTGTGCTGTGGCAGGGCGGGGCTCAGGATCCTCCCCGCAACCCCTTCTCCCGAGCC
>NW_010519146.1:0-226 GCF_000687285.1 Phaethon lepturus | reverse complement strand
TCCACTTGTCTCGTCACCCCCTGCCACCCTGACCACTGTCAGCTGGAGGTGACCGTCCCCCCGGAGCCCTCTCCTGCCTGGCCACCCCAGCTGCAGTAACAGCATTTTATTTCCCATGAGCACGAGCAGGTCTGGATTAAAATAAACTCCTGGCCCAGATCCCTTTTCTGGTGTCGCAGGAGATGCCGTGTTCGCTGCGAACGCTGCCCACAGCCCTGCTGAGCAC
>NW_010519145.1:5411-9908 GCF_000687285.1 Phaethon lepturus | reverse complement strand
GGGCTGCGGGTCTGGAGCGGGGCGGTGGGGCTTCGGGAGGAACCGCTGGCCGCTCGGCGTCTTTGCAGACCTCGTGGCGCGCGCCAGCGCTGACAGCACGTGCTGGTCAGGTCTTTTCTCAACGGGCCGTTTATTTCTGCGCGGGGCTTTGTGTCCAGCTCCGGGCAAACTGGCCTGAGAGAGAGTTTTTTTTGGAGCAAGAGCCTGAGAGACGAGGTTGTCCCACTGCGTGGCCTTGACGGAATTGCTGTGGCCTTTGCTGCGGAGTAACGGGGTGCTTAGCACGTGGTAACTCGTCTGTGGGGGCTGCTGTCGCCCCACGTCTCTTCCCCAGCCCGCTCTGGGCGCGCACGGTGCCGGAAGACCCAGAGACCTCCCGTCCCTGCGCGGCTGAGGGCTCCGGCCACAGTAGCGGGAGCGTGGTTCTCCTCTGCGAGGTGGGGCGCAGCCCACGTCCCAGCCCTCACCCAAAACCGAGGGTGTCTCGGGTGTGGTCCGAAGACTGATGTAGAGTCCCGTCCTCACTACAAAGTCCTGTCTTGCCGTCCCTCGCTGCGTCACGCTCCCGTATCTCGCGTCTAGCTCAGACCTCTTGCTTTCGACGGCTGGTTTTGCAACGTAGCTATGGCGTGCTCTAATCTTCTTAGCTGGTTGTGCGTTTGTGGGTGTTGAGGGCATTGGAGACAGACAATGAAAGCCACTTTAGTTCTTGATTATCACCCGGAATGACAATCATAACTAATCTTGACGGGGAAGAAAATCTCGCTAGCGTTTGCTCTGTTTGCCGGGAAGCTTGCTGAAAAATAATTGAACAGATAAAGAAGGGATTTGTTCTCCATATCACTGAGCTGCGTGTGGTGGAAAAGCACCCCGCTCTAGGTGTGATCGCGAGGGCAGGGAGACGCCGCACCCCGCCAGAGCAGAGGATGGCTCTCCGTCACTCGTTCCCGCATCAGAGAAAGTCTGAAACGGTCGCAGCACCGGCTGCTTCAAGGGAAGGTGTCGTACCCCTCGGTATGGGTCTTGATGGAATAACCCCCGCTGGAGACGGCTTCTTCCTGACCCTCGTGGGGAGTGACTTCTGCCTGCGTGCGGGGGTAAGAGGCATTTCCCTCGGGAGATTAAACCCTTTGTCTCTTCTTAGTCTAAAGTCTAATTTCGTGTCGTGACTTGGGACAGAAAAAGCTTTGGGAATGCCTGGGACGGTCTGTAAAAAGGAGGCGGCAGCTGCGTGCCCTGGTGACGGATGCCTTCCCTTCTCCCACCTCTTAAACACGCCGTCGTCCCGGTGGCGTTCCTGAATTCACCCCAGCCTTGCCGGGCTCCATCCCTCGCACGTTTTCGGAGCGTTTTACTGTGGGTCAGCATCTCTTCCCCTCTTATGAGCAGGGCTGCTGGAGCGCAGGCAGGGGGAGCGGATTCGCCCGGCTGAGGCTGTAGATTAGAACTGGGAGTAATTTGGGTCTCCTGATTGCGCCTTTCAGCCTGTGCTCGGTGTGCTCAGCAGGGCTGGCGTTGGCTCTTGGGGTGAAAAACTGTAAATGTATCTTTTCTTTCTCGAGAGATAACAGCAGTGGGTAAATGAAGAACCCTCGTGTGCTGGGTTTTCTATTAAGCGTACAATTAGATAAATGCAAGAGCCTTTTTATCTACCCTGGTTTAACGCTTCTGCAGCGTATTTAAACAGAACTCTATCCGTGCCTAGGAATGGGCGCGATGACTGAAGCTGGAGAAATTTAAACCCATTTCCGCCGCCTGCGTGCTCTGCTCCTGCTTTGTTCGGCTCAAGGTAACGAAGCAGATGGGTCAGTCCCCGCAGGCTTGGTGGGAATGGCTCCCGATGGGGAAGAGCAGCTGGGGATGTGCTGGACCTTGGTGCCCGGCGTGTTGCGGCGGCTTTTTTTGTAGCCATCGTTTCCCTTCCTTGCTCACCAGTCTGAGCACTGGGGAGGCAGCGACGGATGAAATATGAGGCAGGGGAGAGTTTCCTTTTACAGGAATTCAAACCTGCGCGTGCAAAACGTGACCTGCAGACCAAAATGTCATTGAAAGGCTTCGTGAACACCCGTACTCCAGGCTGCTGGTGGACTGGGAGGCTGTTTCAAAGAGCTGGAGCACGAGACCCTGCTGGGCTCTTCGCTGGCGTCTCTGGAGGAGCGTCTCGTGATGGTGGTTTCAGCATGTGGTCTGCAGAGTTCTCGGGGACTCATTGATGTTGCTCAGAGCTCTGTGAAAGAGCGTGTCTGGGAAGCCAAAGCCACCGTCACAGGCTTCAACTTGGTCGTCAGCAGCTTGAACTGAGCCGGAGGAGAATCCGGGTCTACAAAAGGAACAGAAGAAAATTGCTGCTTTGAGGTCGGTCAAAAAGGTTGCGCTTAGAAGTCCGGCTCTGTGCTAGCACCGGGGCTTGCGGTCCAGCAGCCCTCTCCATCTCTGGTCTTCTCAGGGTGGTTTTGCTGACGGCTCAGGGAAGGAAAACCCAAGGAGGCCTTGACCTAGAGCGTGTCTCCTATTGCCAGTGTAGAAGCTGATTGCCGTTAACTGCTCGTGAGCTTCCAGGGTGGATTTGATCCCGATTTGGTTTCTGAAGTGTTCAAAATGTTGTTCCTTTTTCAGCAAGACTAACAGCTTTCCGCCTGTTGAGTCAGTACTTGTTTGCTTTTCAGTAATATTTCGTTTTTAACCTTCTGAAACGTTAACATTCTTTGCCTTCTTTCAGGGTGTTTCAGAAGTGTTAATCTGCAAGGAATCGTCGCTCCCGTGGTTGGAGCGGGTGGACGGCGGTCGCGCTGTTTGCCAGCGCAATGCGTGTCAATATGCACAGGGACGTTAAAACCTCCTTAAAATGTCGTAAGAGGCTTCCGTGAAAATGGTAATTATCCCAACTGTCTTCTGGTCTCTCCCACACCAGAGAAATGGGAAAGGTCACTGGAATTGCACTTGTTAGTGTCTTCCTGGGTTTTTTAATGTGTTTGGAATAATACTGGACAGGGTCTGGATTGCTTAGCTGTAAAAGAGGAAGGCTGGCTTGCCTTCTTTTGGGTGGTGAGAAATGGGGAAATTCTGCTTCGGCCTCCGCTGAACAGCCCTGGGATGGTCCAGTTTGAGGAGGGCTTGCGCTGCTGGCTGTCTGGCTTTGGGGACTGAGCGGTTCGGGGCTGGAGCAGTGGAAACACGCTGCCTGTCGGGGAAACCGTTCGGCTTAAATGGTCTCAGGTGTATCACGCACCGAGAAACTTAACACTCCTCTGGGATAAGCTGCAAGGAGCTGGGTCTGTTAAAGCCGCAGTGGATCGGGCGGGCGGATACGTCACTTTCCCGAGGAGTGCTGGAAGGAGCCGACACCGGCGCAGCGGCTCTCCTCTTGCCAACGCACCCCATAAGGTATTTCTGGTGGTGTCACGTGGAGCTGTCGGGGTGTTTGGCGTTAGCTGTTTCTGCAGCTGCTCTGGCAAGCCTGGAGAAGTGGTCCCACACTGCCGTGCCCGGTAAGCTCATGAGCTGTTCATCTTTACTTCCAGAGCCTCTCCCGAGGAGGCTGCTGATCCCTGTGGTGACTGTCCTTGTGGCTGGATCTCATCTTCAGCACTCTTCTTCTTTCTTCTGCCCTTCTCAGAGCGGAGAGTGAGCTGTAACTGCTCTGTTGTCTCAGCACCACGGTTAAAATCTCTCCCGCCGATGAATACTGGTGAGAACTGGTGTGTTACAGAAGAAGCAGGAGTGCAGGGACCTTCTTGGTGACGTATGGAATTTTATGGGCTGAACGTAGAGCCCTGGACAGAGCTGGAGCCAGGCATGTTTTGAGCCAAGCGTCAGGAGCTGGAAGACGCGAAGCGCTGGGAGATGCGGGTTGGCAGACCATCCCCGTTCAGAGGCAGGTGACAATGAAGTTGTGGTGTGGAGAGCTACTGCCCGTCTTGCTTCTGAGGCCACATCCACACGGCCGGGCTCTGGTTTTGTCACGCTGGGGCGGGAGAGCGGTGCGGTGCTGGACGGGTACGGCTGTGCTTGTACGCAGGTTTTGCTGGTCTCGCCTTGACTGCAGAGCTGGGCTCTGAGCTCTGCTTTGCCGTGGTGGCCCTGCTGATAGCATGGATGGCTGAAGGTGCTTATCTGCTAAAAAGCAAAGTCTTAAAGATGACTTGAGTAGTTTCTGGGGTGTTTTTCCTTGGACGGCTTGTCGGCTAGGTCAGTACGTTGCCTGAACAAAGCACAAAGGCAGGCTGTGGTCTTAATCTCCAGGAAACTTATTGTAGACTTTCTTGCAGTAAATTTCCTTGTCATCTCTTGACAGACAGATTACTGGGAAGTTTTAAGAAGCCTTTACAGAAAATGAGTCATTTGGTGTACAAATGGGAGAAGTGAAATCTTCTCCTCCGTGTCTTGGGGATCTAACTCGTTCGCGTCAGCATGATGGGGTGTTCTGCTTTGTCGAACGCATGCTTTGCGCTCAGGGTCGCCCGGCGTTTGCCAGCGGTTCCCGTTCTTGCCGAGAAC
>NW_010519145.1:5103-5391 GCF_000687285.1 Phaethon lepturus | reverse complement strand
CCTGGGCTCGAGCGCAGCCGGTGAGCGAGACATCTGCACCACGCCACTGGAGAGAGCGGGTCTGGGGGAGCGAGTCTGGGGGAGCTTCAGCATCTCATCCGCCTTCCAGCCAGGGGACCGTGCCAGCCCGCGGCTCATCGTCTCTGGCCTCGTGCTTTGGAAACTCAGCCTTGACGAGGCTTTTGAATTCATTGCAGTGAACAAACACCGGTCTGCTCTGCCCCCCAGCATGTACTTTTTTGTGGCAGGGGGTTGCTGAGACCCCCGCCGCAGATGTTTTTTTTAATA
>NW_010519145.1:4751-5024 GCF_000687285.1 Phaethon lepturus | reverse complement strand
CGGGCGAGTGCCGAGGCTGGCAGCGCCCGATCTTGCCCCACGCCTGCCGGGACCTCTGCCTTCGCGGTGCTGTCAGCGGGCAGCAAAGCGTGCCGCTGCCTCGGGTCACAGTCCGGAGTCTCAGCCCTGTCTTGACAGGTCTCTTCGGCACCATGCCGGACCGCGGCACGGGCGTGTGTTCCCTCTGCTGCGGGGGGACAACCGCTGTCAGAGATGTGCTTTGGGGTTATGTTGTCTTCAGCTCAGCCAACGTGAGCCCTTAGTGGTGGCGGG
>NW_010519145.1:0-4717 GCF_000687285.1 Phaethon lepturus | reverse complement strand
GCGCTAGCCTGACGGTGACCGACACCGGGAGGAGACCAGCCTCTTCCCAGCTCCCTGGGGGAAGGTGAGAACATCCACGAGCCCCACACGGGGCTCTGGGTGGGTGGGGATGCCCCTGCCGGAGAGACGGCGTGAGAAGGCTCTGGATTGCCCCGTCCAGCAGCACACTGACCAGCTCCAGCACCGCTTCTACTCACCGGCTTCAGAGCTTTTCCTGCAATAACCTTCCCGCGAGGCAGCTCGCGTCCCCGGCGAGGCAAAGAGGACGCTGGGCGCCGAGGGAAGGAGACTTGCCCGCTGTCCTGCAGCGGAAGGTGACGGAACCTCGTGCTCCCCATTTAGGCACATCCACGTTTGGTGGCGGACAGCTGAGAGAAGTGATTTGTTGGAGGAAGTTGCTCTTCGAGTGCTGCTGAAGTCTGGCAGACCCTGCGGAGGGTTGCGTGTGCCTGGCTGTGCTCTCCGTCCTGCCGCGGTTTGCTCTGCCGTGGGCAGAGTTCTCTGTTTCCGTTCCCGTGCAGAAGAGCCGTGCGCGGGCTGCGGTACCTCCTCCTGGGGGGAAGGACTCGTCGGGTCTGGCTGTTGTATCTGGACGTCCTTTCTGCAAGGTATGGAGGGACCCAGCCCCGCGGTCAGCTCGCCAGCCCTCGCCTCGGACCGTGCGTATCCCCCGGAAGGGTAGAGGTGACGCCTGGATCTTTTTTCCGACTGCAAGTGGAGGCAGAAGCTTGAAGTGCAAAGCACCCGAGTGTCCCGTTGTCATGGGAAAAGTGCATTGGGCTCTCGGATCCAGCAGGTCCGTGGCCGCGGAGCAGCGCCTCGTTCGACTCTGCTCCTCTCGCCTTGCCAACCGCTCCCGATTGCCGTGTCCAAGGATTTACCATTCCCTTTCTCTATCGGTTCGTCGATGGTGGTTCCAGCCCGAGCTGACACGGTGACTTCATTGCAAAGGTACGAGTCCTGCGGCCCCGCGCGCCTGCGGTGCCCACCGCGCCTTCCTACCGCGCCGCAGAGCGGAGGGGCGAGCGGGGCCGCTGTTAAAGCAGCGTCTGATCTTGGGAAGAAGCCCAGTGGGAGCGACGGAGAGCCAGCAGTGGGTGTCAGCGGTTTTTGGTGAACGAAATGATGCATTGCAGTCTTATCGTCGCGAGTCCCGGGTCCTGCCCTTGCCCCCTCCCGGGGTTTGGTGTCGGCTCAGAGGGGAAACGGGTGGCAGCAGAAGTCACCAGGGGCTGAGGAGGACGTCGGGGAGGAAGAGGAGGAAGCCGGCAGCGTGTTTGTTCTCGATCCCTTGGCAGAAGGGAAAGCGCAGCGACTGGGCCCTTTGCTGATGGGAAGTTAAGCTGAGGACTTGGTTCCAGCCGGGCTGGGGCTGAGTAACTGAAAACCAGCCGTGACTTTCGTGGGCTAAGCAGCGCGTCCTGCGGTCTGGGTCTGTTCTAGGCGAGTGGATCTGGGATTAGCGAGCGGCACGCGAGCATCGGTCGGGGGGAACAAAGGCAAGTGTCGCTTCAGTGTGACGAAGTTGGTGGCTAACGAGCCGACTCTGTAACGAGGGCTGCCCTCTGTGACCGAATTTGCTGCTTTGGAGGCCACGCTCCGGCCCTGTGGAAGAGCTGGCTGGTGAGGAGGGGATTTTCCCCCTTCCTGAACTTAACAGCCTCATTGCTGTAAAAGCCGTGTACGGCTCTTCGAGCGCTCCTGCGCAGAGCCCAGGGGCTGCATCCGAGGGCTGCTTCGTTATCCCTTCCCTGAAACGACCCGGGAGCTCTGAGAGGGCTGATAACTGCGGGTAGCGTCCGAGCTGGGGGAGTCCGAGTCCAAGCTTTCTTGTCCAGCTCCTGGCAAAGTGCAGGCGCTGTCTCTGGCTCACGAGCACTGCTTGGGGCTTTTCTAAACTTGGTTCGAAGCCTGGGATCTCTCACCCAGATTTGTAAGTTGAGAGCAGATCTTTTCAGGGTGGTTCTTCTAAGTAAAAGTTCAATTTTAAAAAATGATCAATGTGAAGGGGTAAAAGCTGTTCTCTTGCATTTGAGAGCTGGGGATTGGAAGCTAAATCCTGTGCCTGATTTAAGGCAAGCTGGGATGATTCTACGACCAGCAGTACGTCTTTGGCAGCGAGGTGATGACAGTCTGTTCCCAGGCTCCGGGAAGGAGTAGCTGATTGCCAGAGGAGTATTTGAGAGCCCTTTCTCCCCCTGCATGGTCAGGATTTGTGGCTGGGAAAGTGCAGGCTGCTTTCGTCTTGCACTCCTCCGAAGCATCAGGTAGCGGCCGTAGCCAGCAGTGCAGAGCAAGGGCAGCGCCGGGCTTGCTGGCGGAGAGGCTCGTGGGTGCGAGCGGAGGCAAACTGGCGTGGTGGCTGGTGTCGCGTCAGCGGCGCCGAGAAACTCCCTGGCTGGTTTGTTCCAGGCTCGTCCCAAGCAGCCGCTCGGGAGGCAGCGGGGAAAGGGACCTGTCGTCTCCCATGATCTACGGGCTCTCCAGAGCGCAGCCAGGCTGGCCGGGAGGGATGCGGTGGGTGAAGCTCTGCCTGTTCCTGTTTATACAGGGAATGTTTCGGATACCAAACTCTTCACAGAGGCACTTGCGATGACTGCAAGTTTATGGAGGCTCGCTACTAAATTTAGCTCGTATCAGGAGGGAAAACAAGCTTGTCCTTTCCCAGATTTGGAAGACAACCTGTTTGCAAGCTCTCTTTGCTTTGAAACCAAGTCACAGGTCCAGCGTCTTTCCAAGCTGGCCAAGGTATGGTCCATATCTTCTGGGCGAAGCAAGAGCCAAGCGATGGTTAACGGAGCTCGTGGGGAGAGCTCTAGAGGCGGCTTGGGTATGTCTTGGGTCTTCCTTGGAGTTCCTGGAGGGCTTGGGGTGTAATCGGGACGAGCTCTTGTGACGAGGTTGGAGGGATTTAGGGAGTAGAAACGCGTTACTGCTCGCTGCAGCAGCGCTCGCGGGCTGCTGGGGGCAAGGCGGAGCAGTTTGCCTAGCAGTAACTGAAGCGAACGCGCCTCTGCTTTGCGTTGCACCGAAGCGGGTGTGCTGGTGGGTGCCGTGTCCTGGTGGATGGGAGCACCAGCTTCTGAAATCACTTGCCTTTGCTCTCTGAGCCTCCTTGCCTGCTTTCTTGTTCTTGTTCACCTGGAAGCTTCAAGTCGGGCTTAGGGAAATTCCCTTACCTTGTGGAGCTGTAGGCGATGAGATGGGCTTTGCCCTAGCAGAGCAGTGTCTGTTAGGCGTTCAGCGTTTTCTTCCCCAATTCTGTGGTCTCCCTGCATTTGCCTTTAGCTGACGGGAGAAGGCTCGCGTTCTGGGTACGAAGGTGCCGCGTTGCACCGTTGAGAAGTGGCAGAAAGTGCAAAATTTGTTTTAAATGCTCAAGGGGGTGTGTGAGCCTTAACGACGTTTTAGTTGTGTCTGAAGTCAAACGTAATTCGGTAACTAACAACACGAGAAATCATCAATAGGAGAGAGAAGTGATGTCTAGACCAGAGTGAAACTGGAGCAACCAAAGCAGTTGAGGCTGGAGGGGATTTCAAGGGAAGCAGATAGGTGATGGGTCTCTGGGCTGGTCCTGGCGTGGTCTGAAGGCTCTGCCATCACCTCCGCCTCGCTTACGGCTTTTCTGCTTTCTCTTTCGCAGGAATGGGGTGAATGTCGAAGGAGCGACGCACAAGCAAGTGGTGGACCTGATTCGTGCAGGAGAGAAGGAGTTGATCCTGACGGTGTTGTCCGTGCCTCCCCATGAGGCAGATAACCTCGATCCGAGCGATGACTCTTTGGGGCAGTCGTTCTATGACTACACGGAAAAACAAGCTGTGCCCATCTCCATCCCCACGTACAAGCACGTGGAGCAAAACGGCGAGAAGTTTGTGGTTAGTATCGGTTTGGGTGGTGTTTTCCGGATACCTCTGGATACCTGCCCCTCAGCTGGCATGCTCCTCGCTGTTAGTGACAGTTGGTGGCAATGCTCTTTTTTCGTCTTCAGGGTGGAGGCATGTGAATTTATTATTGACAGGTTTTGACACTGTCTTATTTAGGCTTGCCCATCTTCACTCTTACTGTGCTTGGTTATTCTTTTGCAGCTCTTTCCTATGTGCTGGGAAGCTTTTTTGTTAGTGGATCTGGAATAGCTTGATCTCTTGTGAAGATTAAGTAGGAAGTTATTATTTTGTTCGTATAAGCTTTCGTATTCGTACCTCCTGTTTTACACCAAGTGCTGGGGACATCTGTGATAGATGTAAAAGCAAAGGGAACAGATGTCTGGAAGCATGGCTTTCCATCTACGGAGTTTCTTTTCCCTTCCGTCTCCCTTTTCCCTTTAGGGAGTGTCAGGGGAAATAGCTGTAAAAAGTCTTTTTCCCTGGGTCCCCCCGCTCTTCTGTTGCATTTCCTGGGGAGGCCGGCAGTCGTTTTCCTGGATAACGCAACCTGTCACCCAAGTACCTGACATGGGCGCATCCTCTGGGGCTGATGGTCCCTTCTGGCTCACCAGGGGTGGCTGGCAAGGCCATGCTTGGAGAGGACCCCAAAAGGGGTTGGACAAAGACGCTCTGCAGAACTGTTTGTTCTTGCACCGTTTGGGGTGTCTTTAACTTCCTCGGTTGGCCTGACCTCGCTTAGCTCTGCTGCTTCCTTGCCTGGCTCTGCAGCGCTCACAGGTGCTCGGCTTGCAAACTCTCGCGATCGCCCCGTCCTCCAGCACCCCGCGTCTGGC
>NW_010519144.1:25064-27542 GCF_000687285.1 Phaethon lepturus | reverse complement strand
TGCGTGTGTAGTTTATAACGTGCAGAGCGAACACCATGAACGGTCATAAATAGAAGAGGAGCAAAGTTTCTGTGCAGGGATCCAGCTTTTACGGACCAGCTGGCTCCCTGCCCTGGGGCGTGCATCCTCGAGGGGGCCAGGGTGTGCCCATGGCCTGCTGCGTGGTGGGGGAGAGCAACGCAAAGACTCTGAAACGCTTGTTTCTCTTACAAAACTCTCTTGCTTTTTATTCAAGAGCAGCAGGTTTGTTCTTGGTGTGCTCCCCCCTCCCCTCCTCGGTTCCTGCATCCCCGTCGTGGAGGGCTTTAATGCAGCCCACGTTAGTCTGTGCTCGCTGTGAAACAGCAGAAATCAGGAGCAAGTAGATGGCCAGTGCTCTCTTTCTCCTTTACATGCCTGTTTAATTGGATGATACGCGTGGCCTTGCCTTTCTGTTTACCTTAGGGTTTGTTATGACAAAAAAGGTGAATTTTTCCTGGCTCTTGCACGCACAGTGCGTAAGCCAACACGATGCAGTACGCGGTCAGTGTATGAAGCCTGCCGCGACCTGGGAACTCGAGCTGCTCTTCGGTGTGCCCCGTTGACATCAACTCATTGCTCGGTGTCTGCATTGCACCTCTGTGACCGGGAAGCACATCTCTTCTTGTGCTTGTAGCCGCTTGTGCTGCTCGCCAACACGCAGGGGCTCGTTTCGGATTGCTTTTTCTGGAAATAGGAGCATTTGGGAGAAGAGATACCTTTGAGTATCTCTGTCTTCACCTCTGGACCTGGGGAATTCTTGGAAACCATGGGGAGGGAGTCTGCATCTTCAGCTGTTTTTGCTCTGCCCTTTTAGTACAGACAGATTGCCCCTAATCTTGGGATGATTTTTGTACAGGCTTTTCCTCACGTCCTGTGTTTCTGAGCCCTTATTTCCCACCTAAGGAATTGTTTTTTTTTCCCTCCTGTGCTTCGTAATTCCTGGGTGATTTCTGTAATTTATCAATGCTAGCTTGTCAGCAGAGACTTGGAATAAAAGGCTTTGTAGTGTGCTGCTTAGCTAGCTGTATAAACATGAAAGTACCAGGTTTTTAACTAGCTTGCTCACATGGCTTTCCTCTTCAAAGCTGTAGGCAAAACACTCCGCTAGATTAAAGTGATGCTGAGAAAGTCCAGGTCAGTTGGAGATTGTCTGAGAAGGGATATAACATTGATCTTTGTTTTAGTTTTACTTTTATTTCTTGTAACTTCTCAGTAAGAGCAGGGAATAAGGATAAATTGTTTTCATCTTTTGGTGGTCGAAGATTAAGATGGATGAGGCAGTGGGCTGCCTGGAAGTTGTTGTTAAGTAAGAGCCCAACTGCGTACCCCCTCTCTTGCGTCTTGGATGGAGTTGGCTTCATGCTTCCTGCTTCCCAGGCACCCTTCCCCACGCTCCTCCTTAAATATCTGGGCTGGTGAGTGCTTGCCTTGAGTTTTCTGAGCTCTTTGAACTAGAATAAACGAGAAGGGCTCTGGGGATGAGGCCTCTCATCAGTCACTCGCCTTTCACCTCTGAGGGCAGGGGTTTGCATCAGGTGTAGCGTTAAATGCACAGGGTTTGATGCCCCTTAGGTTGCGTCCTGCCTGAGCTGCTGGGTGTTTGCTGTAGCTGGTGCAGATCCAAGAAACCGGAGTTTAGATCTGAGCATTGTCTCATAGAGTTCTAAGGGTAAAGAAAGAGTCGAAGGATGCTTTGGGTAAGAGGCAGCGTGCGGTTTAGGTTCAGGCTCTGGGATTTCAGGGTCCTCGTTTGCCATTCTGAGTGCAAGTTTTCATGGAACAGGAATAGATCTCATCTGTATCCCAGATGCAGATTTGCAGGGAGAAGTTTCCAGGAGTCTTTGGGCAATATTCACCCTGTTTTGGGAGGCCACAGGAGGGGTGTACTGCTGGGAACTGGGATTTTCGGGCTGGTGTCTGTGGGAGCAAAGGCACTGTGCTCGTGATGGGAGGTGTACCATGGCATCGTCACGCTGTAGGTATTTAGTGAATTCTGTTTGTAAAAGCAGAGTCAGTTCATCACTAAAAGTGCCTGTGGCTCTGAAAGTGAGAGACCCTTGGATAGGGGAAACGGTTGTGTCGGAGCCCCAATATTTTGCCCTGTTCATGAGAAAAAAGCCCTGTGTGAGGTAGGGCAGAAGGTGTTGCCTGTTTTGCACCTGCGCGTGGCATAATTAGGACTCGCTTTACATGGCAGACGTGAAGCCTCTGCGCTGGGGCAGAGCGGGAGCGGGGCTGGCTTTGCCCCACAGCAGCTCCTGGCCCTGCCCCGGAGCGTCTTGCCCTGGCAAGTCCTGCCTCTCTGCAAGCCCTGCCTCTCTGGTCGGCCTCCCGTGGATGATCGAGGGGCTCCTGCTACCTGTGTCCTTCTGCGATGCTCTCTTAATACTGTCATTTTGTTAACGAGCATCTGAAGAAGGTGCTGGCTGGGTCTGGGTGCAGGCGGGGATCGCCGGT
>NW_010519144.1:18704-25013 GCF_000687285.1 Phaethon lepturus | reverse complement strand
GAAATGCTCGGCTTTGCACCCGACGGACGGGGCTCCCTGGGGTGCTGCAGTAGCTGGACTTGAGTTCTGAAGCACCGAGAGATTTCCCGACGGAAACACATCACCTCTATTTGCTGCTGCTGCCAGAAGAGCCCCTGGCTGGCGTCTTTCATAGCATCACTAATAGGGGACTGAAGCTTGAAGAGGCCTTTTTGCGCTCTGGGCTCTTCACCCTGAGGCAAAAGCTTCGGGGTGGGGAGGAGCCGGTGGGTGCAGGCAGGTGGGGCAGGACGCTGGGCACTGGCCCTCCGGTGCGCGGCGGGGCTGCTGCCTTTCCTGCCCTTTGATGTGCTGCGGGGTACGTAATGAGCATCTGCCCTCGAAGAGAAAACAGATTTGAGTTATAAAGTTGAAAAAAGGGGGAGCAATTTTGCTTAATCATTTTCACACAGATCCACAGGCGTTTCTGCGAGAGCGAGCAGCATCTGGTTCAAGGGCGACTTTGGCTGCTTTGAGCTCTCCTGCAGCTTCTGCAGTCTCAGGCAGAGATTGATGTTCCAGATGCTGTTCCCAACAATCGGATCAGTGACATGCTTATTCAAACTTTTAATTTTTTAAAGGGAAGAAAAAAAAAAAAGTAGATTATACTTTTTAAGATCATCTGAAGTATTGAGGATCTGTGACCTTTTTTTTTTCCCCACCAGAGTAAGGCACTACAAATTATTTCCCTATTTATGAACACCACCCAGAAAGCAGAAGGAAGCGAGCTGCCTGCCTTGGTACCTTGGTATTCACCCATTCTAGTCACTGCAAGAAACAGAGGATTTTTTTATGCCAAGCACACAGCATTCATTTCAAGGAGAAAGGACTTACATGCAGTAATGCCCCTGTGCCCGGCAAGCTGCACAGGCTCTCCTGGTGTGCGCTTTCTGGGCACCTCCAAACTTGTTTGTGTATGTGGGAAAATTACTGAGTGACAGGGAAAGTGCTGGAAAGCTTTGGGGATTTTATTTAAATGTGATGGAAACGCAAGGCCGCTGCCTGATCGGCACGTCAGCTGCCGGCACCCATCGAGGTGGCTGTGAAAATGGCTGCGGTGAGTTTGCCGCTGTGGTTTGCCAAAACCGGGCTTGTTATTTACCCATTTCCATCTATAGGGGCGTCAATGCTGCCCGCCTCCGAGAGCCTCGTGGTGGTCGGTGTGCTGTTTCGGAGGTGGAGGGGTCCTGGGAGAGACCGATGTCACTTGCCTGAGTCCCTGGATTTGGCAGGAGCTCTCCCTTGCGTCACCACAGCGAGTCCTGTGGGAATGAGAGTCTTTAACCACTGCACCAGCTCTCTTACCTGCTGCCTTTGCTGACGAGCTTTAATTACCAAGATCACAACTGCTGTGTTTTACTTGGAATGTCACAGCTACGTCTGGTTCCTGGCATGCCCTTCGGCTCTCCTGGAATGAGAATTTCAGGTAGTGGTCTGTAAAAGCTGCTCACCAAGAGAAGCAACAGCATCTTGCCCATCTCAGGAAGAGTTTGGCTGGCTGCTGGGATGGACCCTGAAGGCCATGCTTGGATTTCGGCAGCGTGAGCATGCCATGTCCAAGCAGACCTGCGGTCTTGGCTGGGGTAGATGTCGCAGGTTAATTTTTGCCTGTTCAGGGTCTGCACGCTGCATGAGATACAGAAAAAAATTCCACAAAGCAAGCTGGAATTAAGCTGCAGGTTTTGTTCTCATTAGTGTAAAATCATAAAATCTGGTGTTTCTGATGTCTCGAAGGAGAGAAGGAGAATTAACTCCTGGAGAATGTAACTGAAGGATACTTAAAAGGCAAATTGTTCGCATACTTTCTTTAAAATTTGCATGAGTGTAGTAAAAGGTCATCGTAACTGCAGAGTCTTCTCCTCAGATCCTCGCCTGCCGGTGGCTGATTGCAAGAGCCTGTTGCTAAGTGTTCCTGGAAACGGAATAAAGATGAAGCAAGATAATTGAACAAGAAGGAGGGAGAGGGAGGGAAAAAGCTTGGAGCTCACAGCCTAACCGCAGGGCTGCCAAACAAGATGAGTATGTTGGAGTTTGACTCGATGGCTGCATTTAATCAGTTCTGACCCAGGGGTGGGGAAGGGGTGACTGAGCCTGAAACTTCATGGCAGATCCTTGGAAAAAGCTGCTTGGATGCAAGCGGATGATTTACTTGCGTTTCCCATGGCTCATCCAACTCCAAACACGTCGCTTCCTAGCACTGAGGCTGGAGTGGGGATGGGAAGGCGGACCATGGTCCCACGGTGCTTGGTGCTCTTTTCCCAGGTAAAATTCTCGGTTCCTGCAGTGTGCGTTTTGTAAGCCTGGGATCTTCTGGACATTCAGAAAGCAACAGGGTAAAACAAGAACAAGAACAAACCTAGGTCTTGACTAAGGCAGAAAGCCTCCAACTCCAGATGACTTGAAGGGGTGTTTTCTGCCCGTCTCAGGTCAGGCTCCCCTCTGAGGAAACAACTGATGGTTGTTTCGTATGTTGCAGAATCAAATAAACCCCTGATGCAGCTCCTTTTTATTGCTGAAAAGACAAGGAAACAAAACTTCCTCTGTAACTTTGTTTTTTCTCTGGTTGAAGCTCTTGTAAAAGCACCAGACTTTCTCTGTCTCCATGGATCGATTTCCTGGAAACAGTTCTAATAACTGTTTCTGGAGTGATTTTTATTGTCCCAGAGCATTTTACAAACTCTGAATATAGTAACAGCTGAAATACAGCCACATCTGAGGAAGGTCGCTGCCAGGGCACAGCAGTGTTCAGCGTTTTATAAAAGGACACACGATCGGCTCTTCCTTTTGCACAGAATCTCCCTTGTTCCCACCAAAAAGACGAGGTGGCTCTCATGCCATCCAGCCCTCTGCGTCATCCCATGGTTTGCTGTCAATTCAAAGCCCCCGTGGCAGAGCATCGTCGCTTCACTGAAGCCCGTGATTTCCGAGCCGCCCCCTCCAGCTGGGGCTGGCTGTCAGCCGAGGGAATTAATACGCCACATCTTATCTGACATTTTGAATGCCCCCGTGGGATTCCCGTTGTCATCGGTTCCTGGCAGCAGCTTCTCGTTTCGCTGCGGCTGCCTTCGTGCCGTGCTCGGGGCGGCGGGGGGGACGCTGTGCCCAAGGTTCGCTCGCACCAGGGGTCGGTCCTGCCGTCCCGGTGCCGTATTTCATCCAGGTGCTGACTCACAGGCTCTCGCCCCTTCGAGAAACTCTGTATTCTGTGACTTCTGTCAGTCAAGTCAGGATGTAGCTGGAGCTTTTGACCTTGCTACTGATTTATCACCGTCCCTGTTCGGCAGTTGCAAGACGCACCGCTCGAGCCTTAACGGAAAGAAGGGCAGCCCCAGCCTGCTGTCTCGTTCCTCCCCGGTCGACGGCTCTGGAGCCGGGGGCCTCTTGCGCCTCGGTGCTGGGTTTTGCAGGACAGATCGGGTTCCCTCGCTTGCCCTGCACCTGGCCCACCATGTGTGCGTGGTGTAAACCCCGCATCCCCTCGGCCCCGTCTGCCTGGCCCCCTCCGGGCTTGCCTGGCGCTGGTTATTCCTCCCTACCCCAGCAGCTGGAAATGGCTTTTGCAAGTGCCTCCCTGCTCTGCCGCCATGCCCAGCCCAAACCGTCTGCTCCTTCCCCCAGCCCTCCCGATTTCCCTGCCCCTCAGCCGCCTTCTTGTAGCTAATGCCACCAGCTTTGGAGCACAGCTCGAGGGGGAAGCCCCTTTGCAAAGGAGCAGTTGGGTGGGGAAACAGTTTCTCCAACCTCCTGCCAACTGGCTTGTGCTGCAGTTGAGATGTGAGTGCGTCTGAGCTTTGTTCTGCTCTGCTTTTTGATATGTGCAGGTGATTAATTGCAAACATGGGTCTCACAGGGGCGTTTTCTTGTTTAGAGGTCAGTGGCTCGGTGTCGAGTTTGCGTTTCCAGCCCGGGCAGCCTTTCTGCGAGGGGCTGAGTGTCAGTTTGGGGAGCAGGAGGAAGAGGAGAAGTGCTCGACAGGAGAGTGTTTTCCAGGCAGCTGGACCCATGACATCCATCCTGCCTGTGTCATGAGGGTGGTCTGATGGTCTTCCCCGCAGGGCTGGCTCAGGCCACCGCGGCTGTGGGGCTCAGCTGTGCTTGTGAAGTGTGCTAAGAGGACACGGGAGTGCATTGTCATCAGTGGTTTAGCCCAGCGCGGTTTTGGTGGTGGGGTGTTTGCGCAGGATGGACTTTAACGCTCCAGAGGAGAAATCTGTGAGCGCCACGGCTGTGCTGGGCACATCCAGCACAGTGGGCTGTGGGACCCCCTTCCACCTCAAGAGCTGAGGAGGAGGAGGGGGATAGCTGAGCTGTCACTGGCAGGGATGGCTCTTTGCAGCTGGAGCTTGAGAGCGCCTGGGTCTGGCTAGCTCCCAGCATATTTTGACCTGGGCGCGGTTACGGAGTGGATCCCTCGAGCTGTGCCGCCCTTCCAAGCTGCCCTGGAAAGCCCAGGGGTGCCCCGGCAGTGTGGGCTGCGAGCGGGCGCCGGCGCTGTCATTGCTCCATGTCTAGCTCTGCAGCTGCATAACCTTTGCATGAAAATCCTCCTTGGGTTGCAAACCAGGAGTGCTGCCAGACCGAGACTGAATGCTGTCGGCTCTGAGGCACCGAGGTGGATGCGGCTGTAGGGAGGGCCAGACCGACCAGTGCACCCTCTCCTGAGATCAACTGGAGGAAGGGAGTTGCTTTTAAATAGTCGGAGAGTTTGCAGCGATGCAAGTGCCGTGTTGAGTGGAGGTTTTGTAATCAAGTGTCAGCAGTGATGCTATGGGTGAGCTATCGCACCTCAAAACATGCTGTGTATTGAGCAGGTTTCCCATCCAGTGGGCACATCAGCAGCAGCGGGCACAAGAGGGTGTTTGCAGATGTCTTGATAGTTTTACCAGGGTCTCCCATATTTCTGGTCTGGGGGATGCCCTGGTGCTGGCGTGTCCCGGGGAGGGCTCCCACCGCTGCGGCATCCCGAAGCCCTCGCTCCCCTGGGTGCCTTACAGTACTAACAAATACTCTGTTGTTTTCCGGCATTTTGTTGGTCTGATTGTGTAAGGTACTCTTTTGGATTAACAGCTGAAAACAAAACAGAAACCACACTAATACCTCATTGTGTGCATTAAACAAACAAAAAAATCCCGATTCCCTGCAGATTCAAAAGGCTTTTGTGTTTGGTGGGAACTCTGTCTAAACGTGGGGCTCTTCAGAAGTGTTTGTTTCTTAATGAACCAGGATTGCAAGGCGTTTGACCTCAAGATTACTACCAGCGCTCGGTGCTGGCTGCCTTCGAGCGAACGGTAGCAGCAAAAGCAAAGGCGGTGGGTAGGAAACCCAGGCTGTAATGTGCGGCGGTTCTGGCAGCCGTCCTGCTTGCAATGACAGATGAGACTTGGGACTAAGAGAGACCCTGAACTTCGATTCAACGTCCCAGACTGCCACCCCACCCCTCGCAGAGATGGAAAAATAGCCCTTCCCCGTAGAGAGAGAGAAATTATTATTTTTTCTTATTACCTTTGTGTTTACATAGCTGTTTCTTACTCAGTGCTAGTCATTTGGGGGCGTAATTTATAGGGGCCATATATGATAACTTCTACATGTGTCTTAAATTTTTCCCACAAACACTTTAACTCCCTCCATCCTCAGTGCTTTTTATGTGTTTGTCTTGCTGTCTGTCTTACCTACCAGGAAAGCATGAAAAATGCCAGTGAAAACAGGTAACAGAGGGTGGGTTCAAGGTGCTGGCGGACCCCTGGGTTCAGCGCCCATCTTTGCACAAGCCCTGTGCCCCCGTTCTCCTGGGGGTAAAGGGAGAGTGCTTGGCTCAAATTAGAAGTGCAGGGAGAAAAATCGTGTATGAAGTTTCTTGAGATGCTCACATGCAAGTCTCCTTTTAAGAGGTAAAGCAAGGCATGCACATGGAGAACAAAAAACCCCTGTTTTGTTGGAAGTGCACAGAGGTGTATTTCCTAGTCCTGGATACAATGCTGCATCCTTAAATTCTGCATCATCTTTGGGCTGTTGAATAGAATTTGAGGAACACCTGGAAAAAAAGAGGTTTATAAAAGACATCTTCATAGTGTTGATAGACCAGCCTGTCTTGTAGCATCCTCCCTGCATGATTTGCTGCCTGCGTTGTTATCTGTATGTTTAGACAAATGCTACTTTGCCCTGATCTGGGATCAAATCAAGCTGCCAGCCCAGCGCCTCTTTGAAACTTCCACATCTAAAACAACCAGGCCACCTCCCGTGTCTGCTCTGGGCCCTGGGGCTTTGCTCTCCATAGATCATGTTAACCGCTCT
>NW_010519144.1:3348-18597 GCF_000687285.1 Phaethon lepturus | reverse complement strand
CCCCCCAGCCATATGCTGCTTTGCCCTCAAATAAAATGCTCAAGCTTACAGTCGGTTGGATGGCTTAGCTGGGGAAATTGCAAAGAACGACCGTGCTGGTGCCGGGTGACCAGAGCAGCAAGAGGAAGAAAACGGGAGGAAGCGAGAGGGGCTGGGACGTGAGGTTGGGCTGGCCCAGGTCCCTCACCCCAGGGCTTTGGCTGCGGAGCTCCTCGGGGCAACAAAGAGCAGCCCTCCGCCGATGGCTGCCTTGCCAGGACACCCCGTGGAGAGGATTTCCTTCCACTTCGGCTCCAAAGCTTTTGCTGTTGTGTTTCGTGGCCAGGAAGAACAAAAGCCTGGGGCTGCAAGCTGGCTCCTGCCAGGGTCTCCCCAGCCCCCCGCCGGCTGCGGGGCGATGCGGGCGGCCGCAAGCTGGACCGTGCCGTGGCGGTCTCCCACCACGGAGCCGCAGCAAGGAGAAGGGTGGAGGTCACAAGGAAGACTTTTGATCTGAGTCTTTTATTTTTCGCTCGCACTGAGTCGTATCGCTGGAACGTGATTGGCAAGGGGAGCATCCGCAGCAGGCGCTGCCGGGCCAAGTGCTGGGGGAAACTCGTCCTAAGCTTGGTTTTAACTGGGCTTTCTCCCACCGTAGGCAGCGTTGGGGGCAGAGGGGAATGACAACGCAGTGGCCTGGCTGGCAACTGGTCTGTGCATGCCAGCAGCCCTGGTGTCCTGCGCTGTCCGTCTCGGCTGTTAACATCAGTCTTGTTTATTGCAATTCCAGATGCTCCCTCCTCAGCTCATTAATGTTCTCGGAGCAGACGGCTCTCTCACCATTGTATTTTGTAATTAGATTTTGATTTGCTTTCAGAGGGAAGCAGCAGCACAATAGACATTAATTTACCCCAAGCCTCACTCGGTCTCCTCCGTGTCACAAGGTCAGACCTTGGCGTGCACCATCTGCCCTCGGTGCCTCCCCCACTGTTTGTCTGTGTGTTGTTCCTGCACCGCATCCCCGTTCATTTAAGGGGGTTCCCTTATGCACGAAGGGAAAGGAGCTGTGAGGGAGGGCTGGAAGAGGAGCCTTTGCCCGAGCCAAGCTTGAATCGCAGGGACAGGCGTGAACTGGATTTAAATCGATGGCGTGAGGGAGCAGACTGTTGTTCTGCAGCCCTGTGCCTGCTGTCTGCAGAGCCTGGGTGGCCCCTGGTGCTTGTAAACCCTTTAAGGCACAATGTAAAAGCTGCAACGTAATATTGTGAGTGAGTAAGGACAGAGAGGTCCCCTGCAGCGTGGGACTGTGAAAGCGGAGCGGTGGGGATGGTCATGGCTGTCTCACCAGGCCGGAGCTGGTCTGGGTGGCAGAGACGGGAAATGGGCTCTGCTGGTCCCCGCGGCCCTGGACCAACGGTGCTGCTCCACCCCAGCGCTACTCCTGAGTTCCTCAGACTTCATGTTTCAGCCTGTGGCACTGGAACAAGAGACCAGCAAGAGCCAAGCTCATGTCTGTAATGGAAACCCTGCTGTGTTCTTGTGTGAGCACTCATGGGGCACTGGGAAGCAGCAGCAGCAGCTTCCCAGTGCCTCACCGGAGGAATGGCAACACCGGACCGTGGCAGTGTTGCCTCCAAGGGTGGATTTTAGGAGAAGAAAAGTGGCTTTGAGTTTCATTTAGTAGAAAGCATTAGCCGTCCACATTGAGAACATGTTCATTATTGCTGAGGGATCTGCTTTTCAGTTCTTAAATTAGCTTTAGCTGGCTATCGCTGGTCGGGGTTGGAAGCATGGGTGGCAAGATGAGCAGAGGCAGTGTCTGCCCTGCTGGTGATATGGGCAGGTGCCTCTGAAACCTCCACGTGTCCCAGGCAGAGGTAGCTCCATATCCTATGGAAGACGGATGCACAGGACCTTTCACAGTCCAGGTTCACACAACAGTGGAGAAGCGGGGAGCGAGGGCGGGAGGACCGCTTTCCCACTGGCGAGGGCTCATTTCACTGCAAGCAGTTGTGCTTTATCTTTGCCAGCATTAACTGCTGCAGCTCAGGATTTATGTTAGTAAGTGAATGCAACTAAGGGCTGATAAATCAATCAGCACAACCAAAAATAGCGCCCGGCAGCTGTTCGGAGATGGGGATCCCTTCCCCACCAGTACGCGCAGAGCAGGAGGGGATTTCATCCATCCCGGCCGGGTGCCAGCCCTGCACAGAAACAGCCGTGGGCTGCTGGGGAGACCTCTTGTCTGACACCTTTATCTGCAGGCTGCCACAGTAATTTTTCCAGACTTCTCTCCAACATGCATCTCAGCCAGGTATTTCCGTCACCAGGGTGAGAGAAATAACCGAGCCAGCCGCCGGTGTGGAGAGCAGCTTTGTGACTGATGCTGCGTGCTGCTGCACAGCCTGACATCTTGGGATCACCCCAGACCTCAAATAATAAGCAATCGTTTTAAAGCCTCTCGCAGCCAGTTGTGGATGGAGTCGCAGAGGGAGTCCAGGGCTGCGGTTTCCAGGTCCTCCAGGACAGCGTGGTGATGCTTTGTAGGGATAAGGTTACCGGAGGAATCTGGTGACTCTGGTTTTTCCACTGGACTGCTGTGCTTAACCACCTGCACAGGAGCCAGAGAGGTTTCTGTAAAGCTGATCAGCCTGCATGGCGTCTTGTGAGGGGGTGTATTTCCTTGCTCCTTCTCCAGCGGCTGTTCTGGAGTGAATATTGAGTTTAGCAGGCGTGCAGCCTGAACCAGGAGCGAAGGGCGCTCCGAGAGGATCAGCTGCTTTTGGGCTGAATAGTCCGTAGATTATTTCCACATCTGTGTTAGCTTTGGCTTGATCCCACAGATTTGCAACAGCTGTTGGGAAGCGGAGCAGAGATCCCCTCTTTAAATGGATGATCAAATCCTCAGAGCGTGGAGTATGTTATTTCTATGTCATCCTCTTCACGGCAGGAAAAACAGCTTTTAAAAGTTGCTGAGGCAGCACTCTGCCCTGCTGCCTGAGCTATCATCCCATCATCCTGTGGTTTCAGAGCAAGTCGTAATTTGCTTTCCGCATCCCATGCGCAGCCTGACACAGGATCCTTTGCGAGGTGCGCGGTTGTGCAGGTACTTGGACAAGGGATGCCTTTTTTATTCCCGGGCTCCTCTTCCTGCCTGGACCACAACCAGCGGGTGTATGCTGAGTGGGACTGAGGAGGAGCTCATCTCCTTTCCAGAGCCGGCGTGTGTGCAAACCCTCGGCATTTAACCCGAAGAAAAGCTAACTGGTGCAGTAGTTTGCCGTAAGACGGGTTAGGTCATCCTGGTGTTCAGAGGCTTTAGGTGGAGAGGGGATGTCGGTGCTGGAAACTGCAGTTCAGCTGCAAAATAGTGGTGTGGGAATCCCAGAGTGAGCAATCTTAGTCAAAAAGCCTGGCTAAAATGAACCAGCCCATTTCCTGTCAAGGTTCTCCTCTTTCAGGTCAGACCTGCAGTAGAAGGAGCCATCAGGCTTCCTTTGGTAGTGTCTGACAGGCTTTGGAAAGCCGAGTCTGGCTGAAGAGGGCCAGGGCGGTGGGAATGGTGGTAGATCCCGGCACTCGTCCCGCGGCACATGTGTTTCTTGTTCCCCATCAGCCTCCCTAGCGCACAGGAGAATCATCAAACCAAACTGCTCCCAGCGGCAGCAGGTGTCACGTTGACCATTTTTGATGCTTTTTGACCCTTTTGACACACTTCAAGCTTGCTTGAGGCGTTCTCCTGCGGACCCTCAATGATGAGTTAGAAGTGGCAGCCCTCCGTTTCACGGGGACGGAGCATCTGGATTGCGGATTACCCGTACTGCAGATGTCTGGGCAGCCAAGACTAGTCTCTGCAGTTTGGGCCCAGTGGGGCCTGGTGGCATACATGTCCTGAGAAGACCCAGGGCCGGTTGCTGGCGAGAGCTGCCAGGTCTGCGGGACCCCGTAGACTGCCTGGAGCCAGCCGTGCACCGCTCCAGCGCTTCCAGCGAGAGCGCCTTTGGTTTGGTTTGGTCTTAGCCCCTGATCTGGGGTGTCCCAGCGCTGTCCCCTGAGCCAGCAGAGAGGTGCACTCTGAGGTGCAGAGCCTGCAGCTTCCCCAGCCAAGCAAAACTGCCGGGACCCGCCGTAGTGCCCCAAGGGGAGCGTGGCCCGTACACAAAGGGCTTGGCAAAATGAAGTGTAATGTAAGCAACTATTTAAACGGAATGATCCAATTGCTAGTTGTAATTTCCTCATTGTTTGCAAAACCCTCTTAAATGCCTGTGATCCTTATGAAGAGCTTTTCCCCACCATTAAACTTCACAGAAGTGGATTTTACCTTCTGGGGTTTGTGAATTGGCGTTACGAATGAGTTTGCTTGTCCCAAGGAATATGTCTGTTGGAAATTGCAGGCTGGTGGGCAGGACACAAAGACCTTTCTCTTGGTCCTAGTAGATGGACGATAATATCTTCCTACATCAGTATTAATGCTTTCCTTCAGACCCAAGAGGGTTTTGCTAACATCTCATTGCAAGCGAGCTGGCTCATGTCGCTCATTCAGGCATATCTTTTGTAAAAACGTGGTGGAAGAAATATTTAATACAGTGCCATTAAAATCTGAATGTGGATGTGACTTTCCCCTCAGCTAGATCTCTGGTGAGCAAGCCAAGGGATGTGGTTTGCTCTGCCTGCACGTCGCATCCCTTTCCTGCCGTCGTTTGCTCGGTTCCCCAGATCATTCCCGTCTTGGAAAATGGGATTGCCTCTATTCGGAAATCAGGGACGGCGATCCACAGAGCCATGGCTTTATTCTCTGGGAAAACACCTGGCTCCAGTTTCCATGTGAGATACTGATGGAAGCAGCAGCACGTTGTGTGAGGGTTTCTCCGGTTCTCGTGCTTAAACCCTCGCTGGGACTGGGTGGGATTCTTAGTCCCCTCCTGCCCTTCTCCTGTTTCTGGGTTTTATTCTCCAAACCCCAGCGAGTTGTAAACACCCGGAGCCTGAGGGGCTTTGCAGAGCAGAGCTTAGGGGAAGGTGGTGATTCATTTCCTTCCCCTCTGGCTCTCTGCTATGGTTTGGCTTTTGTTTAAAAGTTTGATTATTCACCACTGGGCTGTTTAGGTTGAAATGCGCTCAGAAATGTAAGTAAACGCGGTGATTGCAGCAGCTCCTCCGTGCGTGGCGGGGAGACGGGCTCCTCTGAGACCGGCGGCTCCACCGCAGCCGGCCCGCACTTGCAGGCTGGGCCGTGCCAGCAGCTGTCGTCGTCTTGTTCCTCCCCGTCCCAGCAAGCTTCCGTACGTGGGTTAAGCTCCAGATCACCCTGTGCCAGAAGCATATGCTGAGAAACGTCAACCCAGGACCGTGTGACACCCAGAGCGCTCAGCCACCGGTGTTGTGCGGAGCCGAGCTCGCTGCAGGACGTAATGACCAGCAGACAGTAATGTCTGGACCGGGACGCCCGAAACATGGCCTCCGCAGCCCGCACGGCTTCCGCCCGTAGCCGGCGGGCACCGCTGCGAGGCTGGTGGCGCGGGAGAGGTGAGCCGGGCTACGCGGCCCCCGGGCTGATGTCAAACCCGTTAATCAGCTTCTGGGAGCAAACCCGGGAAGCCCCAGTTGCAGAAGAATCCTGTTTCTGTGTGTTGGCCTTGTTTTCAGCGTGGCTGCGTCTTGGCAGGGGTTGCTGGTTTGTTTAATGAACATTGAAATGGGAGGGGAGGAAACAGCCAGGGAAGCATTACAAATTGCTTCAGAGCAGTGGCATTAAAAGTATTTGTGCTTACCATGTCTTCTAAACAAAGACCTCAAAGTATGGTGAATATTATCCCCATTTTACTTGCAAAGAGGCAAATGCAGCAGGAGGAGAAGCTTTGCCCGTGCTCACGGGCAAGCCCACAGCAGGCATGGGACAAACGTGTTGGTGGTGCGGGTCCCTGCGGGCGCTGGAGGTCCAGGCTGGCCCAGCAGCTCTGGAGAGATGCCCTCGCGGGCCTTCGCATGCGTTGCTGAAGCACCGGCTCTGTTTCTTTGCTTAGCTCTGACCTTTGGTCTGAAAGATGTTAATGCTCCAAAATCTTCCTCTGCCAAGTTTACCTTCCTCCTGTCCCCTCCCAATCTCTTTTTTACAGCTGAAGCTGTGGAACAAGTACAGAGTCTCCAACATTCCTTCCCTGATATTTATCGATGCCTCCACCGGGAAGGTGGTTTGCAGGAATGGCCTCCTGGTAATCCGAGATGACCCAGAAGGTAAGACCTGGAGTCCCGTGTCCCGTAGAAACATGGGCACAGAGCTGCCTGTTCAGTTCAGTTCATTTTCAGTTGCCTTGGGCAAGGGAGGAAGGAGACAAACAACTGTTGTCATACTTAACTAATCAAGGCACTGTATTATTTTCAGCATAAAATTTTCTGCATCACTCCTGCCAGATCTTGTGTTTTGGTTTTGCTTGTTGAAAAGAACAAAGATTTCCCCTCCAGGATTTTTGTCTGAAGTGCTAATGAGGAAAAAGTTAGACTAACTGAAACATTAAGTTTGGATTTTTCCCTGATAGAGGCACGTGGACAGACAAACTGAGGGTCCAGTCTTTCCATATCTTGGGAGCAGAATCCTTCCAAAGTAGTGAGTGGGACTTTATCATTGACATCAGTCTGTTAGGATAATGAATTCCCCATTATTTACAAACGCAACAGAGAAATGCCGCTGTTCACCATTTCTGAGGTTTACTGAGCTGGGGGTTGATGTTAAATCCGTCTTCTTCCAATTTGCAAAAATAAAAATCAGCAAAACGTGTGCCCTTACTCATAGACCCTGCAGACCCATCATTCAACTGCTAGGCTGTCCATGCGCACATAATTACCAGCCTGTCGTTTCTTCATGCAGTAGATGCCAAGCGCAGTGGCCGAGTCTCTAATTCAGGTGGCAGGAACTGTACAGCAGGTACACGTTGTGGCCTGAACCATCTCTGATGTTTCCTCTTCTCTGGCTGAATACATAGATCGATTGCTCTGAGAGCTGGCAGCAGATGATTCAGAGCATGTGTTTGTGTGTACGCACACTTGCTTGCTTTGGGGTGCAGAGGGTTAGTCTAAGTTTATATAGAGAGTTTTCTAACATATATATGAAAAAAGTCTTTTACATATATATATATATGGTTTTACAAATAAATAAATATATATTAAAAATACATGTTTAGTATCAGTATAAGGCAAATAGTCTGACTGCATTCCTGAGCACGTACCACCTTGCCCTCTGTTGTTAAAACAAATGCTGTTGATAAGGAAAAGATGCCTCATCAGGCACAAAACCCAAGCAGGCTTTGTCAAGCTGCAGTTGCTGCAACTTGGGCTCGGGTGCAGCCTACCTGTGAGAAAGAGGTGGCCCTGGCTCCAGTGCAGAGCTTGGCTTTCCCAGCTCCCCTGTATCTTTGCAGAAGGTGGGATTTTTTTTTTTTTTAAACTTTTTGAAACTGTAAATGCTACATATGCATCTTGCTGTTTTGTGTCTTCTTTCCGCCCACACCCTGACCCCTCCCCAGGACTGGAGTTCCCCTGGGGGCCAAAACCCTTCAGTGAAGTTGTTGCTGGGCCTCTGCTAAGGAACAACGGCCAGACGCTAGACAGCAATGCCCTGGAGGGCTCGCACGTGGGGGTCTATTTCTCCGCACACTGGGTGAGTAGTAGGCGCTTTGCAGAGCAATTAGAGCGAGCTCAGGGGGTGCTCTGGGGATCCCCCTGCAGCTCTTGCTGCAGAGCTCTGTGGGAGGGTAAAGACCTCTGGCTGGCTGGTGTTGAAGCAGTTAAGATGATCCGGCCGTTCTGGAAGAAGCTGTAGCATTGCAGTGCCCTGTCATCCTCAGCTGGCCCTTCAGAAGGGGAGGAGTGGTCAGATTTTAAAAATGGAAGAGGTTGTGTTGGCAACTTATGGGCCATAAGCCCCAGCCAGGTTCAGGGCTGCGGCCCGGCACTCCAGCAAAGATGAGGTCCCATCTGTCTTCTCATGGTCACTGGGTCGTCTGGACCTGCTGGGTGTGGGTCTGGCCCTGTGGAGGAGACGATGTCCTTATGCACGTGTTGTGTTTTGCAGTGCCCGCCGTGCCGAAGCCTCACGAGGGTCCTGGTGGAGTCCTACCGGAAAATCAAGGAGGCGGGCCAGAAGTTTGAGATACTCTTCGTTAGTGCAGACAGGTCAGGAAGCGCTAACACCCTGTGCAGGCAGGGCTGGCCGCCCCCAGGCTGGGGAGCTGTGAGCATTGCTGGTTTGGTTTGAGGAGGAAATTTGATTTGCAGTAGAGCAGGTTGGCTCTGGTATCAGAAAGGCTGCCTGAGTCCGTGCCCTCTGCCCGGCAGCGAAGTGCGAAGGGGCGTTAGCGAGGCAGTGGTGAGCTGAGAGCAGGCTCTGTCTGTGGAGCAGCTCTGCGTTTCGCTTTCTGGCTCGTGGGTCTGAGGCCTCAAGGATGCTTGGGCGGCTGCTGTCACCATGGGTTGACATTCAGATGCCCTGGAGAGTTTGAAATATTATACTGGGGAAAAGTGCACCCTGGACCCCTGCTTGAGGGACTAGGAGCTTTAAATTTCGTCTGGCTCTGCCCAGGTTGTGTCTGCCAGCAGCCCTTACTGGTGGGCTTTGGTGCAAGGGATAAAGGGCTTTGCAGGCCAGGTTTTTAATGAGAAGAAGCAAGAGCCTGGCAGGCAGAGGAGCTGTATGCTGGATCCCATGCCCTGTTCCCCTTGCACAGGTCAGAGGATTCCTTCAAGCAGTATTTCAGCGAGATGCCCTGGGTAGCCGTGCCGTACGCCGACGAGGCCAGACGGTCGCGCCTGAATCGACTCTATGGCATACAAGGTAGGAAAGGCCGCGCTGATGCACAGCCCTCCTTTCTGCTCCTTTTGTTGAATGTGTAATGTCTCCTCTTTAACTAAAACAAGAAAACAGCAAAGCAAAGCACAGTGCCCCGGGCAGAGCCGCTTCGTGTTTCTGCTTTCCACAAACTCACATTCCTACCACCTGCCAGGCAGGCTGTTAGTTGAAGCAGGACTTCCATAAACAACCTAATTCTTCCTGGAAACTTGGAAGCTGTTTTTGGCTTGGATGTTTTTTGCCTAATTACTGATTCATTTATTTTGCTTTTTCTTGAAGGTTTAAATTTCATTTTCTTGCTGTTTTATGTAATGCAAAGGCAGGCCATCGTTCTCTGCAGAGACTGAGGAAGATGGCATCTGGTTTATGTTAGTGACAAGAATTACAGAAGAGTGCGTGTTTGATGTAAACCATGGCTTTGCTTTTACTGTACGTGCCAGTGCCAGAATTCCAGCAGCCCTGGCTGCTCAGAGGGGCAGGGCAGAGACTCTGTCTGGGTGGCTTCAAAGAGCCACGAAGACAATAAAAGCTCACAGCAGTCCTCCTGGGGACTGGCACCTTGTTCCTGCAGGATACAAACTGCAGCAGAGATGTGCAAGGTGACTAGCTCACAAGGAGGTCTTCTGTACGTACATATAGTTTCTCCCTGTGCTTAAAGGGTCTTGTGCAACGTGCCTGTTTCTTGTCCATTTCCATGCGGCATTGGTGAGGTGGGCGCAGGCTGGCAGAGGGTTAATGCAGTCTGCAGGGGAGGAGGAGTATTGCCAAAGGTGGATGAAAGCCTGGGGAGAGTGGCAGGAGAAGTAATGCCTCCTTGGGGTCCTCTCCGAACACCCTTTCTGGGGTGAGCTCAGGTGCTGTCACTCAACTCTGTTCCCTGACCTTAAACCAAGAATAACCATTCTCCTGCTTTAAATAGCCATCATTTTGCTGCTTAATTACCTTCCCATGAGGCAAGAGCTTTCCAAATTAATCTGCCTCTTCCCCAGCCCGCTCCCAAACCTTTCCAGTGCTGGTTTCGGCTGAGCGCTGCAGGACGGCTGCCAGTTTCACTGGGACTTTCTGTAAATAAGGTGTCCAGACATGGATACTTGAGCACCAGGCATGCTGTAGCCAGGGAAACAGTGACAACAGCTTTCCCTCTGACTTCAGCCACCGGCTCCTTAAACATCTCTCTTCATTGTGTGCTGACCTGAAAATATAAATATTTGCTGTTCCCCTGTGCCCTGACCCCCTTCCTCTGCCAGGGTAGCTCCCATATTACCCCTGCATTTCAGCTGCTCTCCCAGGGACGCCGACCCTGGGATTTGGGCATGTTGGAGGGCAAATCCTTCTGCTTGTCTGCCATGGTTTTCCCGTAAAGCGGGGACCTATCTGCAAGGATGAACTGCGATCCCACAAAGTGGTGTTGAAATGCGGGGGCAGGCTAGTTTGCACCCTGCATGGGGAGCATTGCTGACCCACCTCCCTTCCCACTTGGGTGCTGCGCAGGCTTTGTCGGGCTGGGCTGGGCTCTCTTTCCCCACTGCAGTCCGGAGTGGAGCAGGGTGCTGCGGGGAGGGTGCCGGGGCACCGGTAAATGAGGGAGAGGGCTGAAGGGAAACCCCTGTGCTGCTCCCCAGGGGCTCCAGGTTGTCGTTGACCCCTGCACAGGCAGCAGCTCAGGATCCTCTGTGCCAACTTTAGTGTTGCCTGCCTGTTTGCAGTCAGGCTTTCGCAGCAGGCTGCCGCCCCAGCTGCAACGAAAGCTTTCTCCAACCAGAGCTTCATGTCGTGGGCTCCGCTCATCGCCACTGGTGGTTATTCCACCTAAATGAAAAAATCAGCCCTGTGTAATCTCATCTGCCTTTCCCTTGGTGCATGGCTCTGATGCTGCCAGGCATCTTTGAAGCCCCTCTTTGGAGCTGCACCTATGCACCAGCGAGAGCATGGAGCCCCTTCAGTGTCCACGTTACCGTCCTGGTGGTGCCTTGAGTTGTGAGCACAGCATCCACGTGGGGTGGTTTTTCTGCTGTTTTTTTAAGGCCAGGAGTTGAAACAACAGAAGAGCTTGTCTTCCCTGACTGCTTTAAGTTCCGGAGTGGTGGAAAGCAGCAAGAGAGTCAAATCTCTTGTTGTTTTAGTCCTGTGTTGGCCCCTACAGCATTCAAAAACTCAGTATAAAATATAGGTTGAGTTATTGGCCTTTATTTGGGTTTACTTGAATGCCTCTATTCATAACCCATGCGCAGTCAGTGGGCTGTACTGTATCCCCCTGTATTAAATTGCCTCTGGGTGCAGCACTATCTTGAGAAAGAGTCATGTCTTGTGTCGTGACTGCTTAGAAATAATCCTCTGTTGTGCAGGCAGCTCCTGGGCTGCATGGCCCTGCCTTAGGTGAAATCCCCTGACGCTAGCTCTCCTTCCGATGGGGTGGGGAGCACGGATCAATTTTATGCTTGGATAGGAATTGCCCCTCGTTGTTGTGTATCTTATGAGACCTTTTGAGTTCCTGAATATTTCCTGTGGACTCCGTGGTGTCTCTTTGGGATTTGCAGTCCCTTGGGGGAGCTTCCAAAAACTTATTTCACCCCTGCCCCGTGCTTTAGCCCAGACACCCACTGGTCACTCTCGCAGCCCAGCTGGCGGGAGCAGCCTGGAAGTCACTGTTATAGGAGGTTTCTTGTACCAGGTTTCTGGAGCTTTCTTCTGAAAAGATGAAAAAACAGCAATAAAACCCACCACCCGTCCTGTGGTTGGTGTATTCTGAATGTTTGCTGCATGTCAGCACCCAACAGACTTGATGCAGATGAGATTTCCGTGTCGGATGTGGGTTTTAATATATAAGTAAGTAAATGTATTGCCAGGTTCTGTAAAAAAATCATTTGGCCCCTGTATTTTCATAAAAAGCTAGCCCCGTGGGAACCGAATCCATTTTCTAATGCATAAAATCAAACTGAGCCTATCTATGCTAATTCTCATCCAAGCTTATACAATATTCATTGCAGAGTGTCTGATCTGTGATTCTTCTTGATAAGTAAATTCTGGTGTTATGACTCATGGCAATCACCAAAGCCCCCAGAAGGCATTAAAATAACAAATAGTGGCTGCTATGAGCAGGGAAGGGGGGACAGGGGGGAAGTATTGGGGTTAGTAGCGGGTGTGAATAAGGTTAAGGACAGTTCCCCTGGTCCTGCTGGTCTGTGTCCCATGCAAAGAAGACGTGTTTGCCAGGGGAGCAGTAACAAGGTTCACCTGGGAAGGCGAGGCTGATGCTATGGGATGCCACCATGAGCCTGGTAAGGCTGTGTCCTAACCCCAGGGACCTGGCCAGGGATGTGCAGGAAGGGGCTGAGGACTTAAGGCAGCGATGCTTGGGACCGGGAGCAGATGGGTTGTTGCAGCCTCAGCCTTCTCCAGGCGGGCCCAGAAAAGGAAACCAGAGCTTCATGGCTGGTGGGAAACCTCTGATGCAGGGTAAAAGCTGCAGGGATTGACCCAGCACAATATCCTGTACTTCCTAACAGACTGAAAACCCAGGCCCAAGTTTTCTGATGCGTTATTTATATTTACCGAGCGTGCTAAACTCGGGATAAATTATCTTAAAGACTCTGTTTTCTGAGTCAGTTTGGTATTTGCAATTGGAGGTTTTAGTGGATGGGTGCTGTGGTTTGTGTGTCCACATACACAAATCGGGTAAAGTCGAAATCCTTTGAATAGTGGATGAAGTCCCTGGTAGTTGTGGGATCAGACAGCGATCTGTGTCTAAACTGGGCCCTTAATTTTTCCAGAACAGCAAAACTCATTTGCAGTCTCTGCCTTGGTATGCTGCATTGTTCATGCTGAGTGGCGACGGGGTACCAAGCTGAACCCACGTTTCTAGCCTGTCCCTCATCTATAATGCAGGTCTGGAGTGGACAGAAAAGCAAGCATTTGGGACAGGGTTGGGAATCCTAAATGGATAAAGATCAGAATCATGTGGGATGCTGATCACTCTATGCTTTTCCTGGCTTCAGTAGTCGTTTGTACCTTGCAGGGTAGGGCCGGAGTGAGATTTCCCAATTCTTTGCAGTCTGTTTAACCCGTCCCTGCCCTAGAGCTATTTTGAATACCATCAGGTAATGAATAAGCCTTTTTGTGATATAAAATGGTTTTCTTGGCATACCTTTGGGATTTGCAAGCCCAGCCATCGGGCCTCGTTCCTGCGCTGCTGCTCTTGCACCAGCCAGGAGCGTGCAGCCCCAGCACACCGGCAGGAATGTGAGCAGCGCTGCTAGGCTGGAATGAGGGGAATGCGGCCGCTTGCCTGGACCTGCCGGCAGGCGTGGGACAGACAGACGGCCATGTATTTCCTAGAGAAATGCCTAGAATTCAGAGAGCTTGTGAGTAATGCACTGTTGTACGAACATGAGAGTGCACTGCCCTGGCAGTCTGGCAGAGGCAAGCACGCTGGGTGCCCCTGCTCAGAGAATGGCTCTGCAGGGTATTTCTAACCATGAGCTTTGAAATGAACCTTTGGAGGAGGGCAGGAGGATTTGAGTTGCCTCAGTTTGCCGGTTGTGATTGGGGGGATGTCACTGGGTGAAGGCAGAGATGCTGGATAGCAAGCGGATTGAAGCTCGGGTAGTGAGAAGCAGACAGCAGCACCTGGCACTAACACTGGGCACTTGACCCATCTCCTGGGGCCTGATCTCAAACTCTCCTCTCTTCCGTCCTTGCGGGATGTTTCTTTGTCTCCCTGATGGGAGAGGAATGCTGTGCTTTCCAGATGAAGTCACCAACATGAGCTGCTCCTGTTGACTCCCATGACCGTTTTGTGGCCGGAAAGCCTCGTCGGTGCCTTATCAGATGGGATGGCCACCAGCTGGTGTCCGCCCTGCCTCACTGCCGGCCCGGCCGGGTTTGAGTGGGTGACTTGGGCTAAAACTCTGCGGCAAGCACGTTCGCCTCCCTTACGTGAGGGCAGCAGCCAAGCAAGGTGGATGCCAGGTTCGTTTGCAAGCGTTGCCTGCGGTTTAGCCGTGTGACAAAGTCTGCTGGCGTTAGTGTGTATGGTCCCGCTCCGTCTCCACTTGCAGAGGCATGCACTGTCTTTTGAGTATTCCTGGGGGCATCCGTGGCCCTGAGCACTAAATTACCGTTATTAGTGCTGGTCTGGGGCCCTTTCCTCCACCGGCGGTGTCAGCTGCCTGCCTTGCCAGGCTTGGGTGGTACGAAACGGCATCTGAACCAGGTAATAACGTTCGATTTGTCATGCACATCCCCATGCTCTGGAAATGGCTGGGCAGTTAGCGCCAAGGAGGGGTGTGAGGGTTCACGGAGGAGTTCATGGCTTCAAAATATATGGCATTCCTTCTGGGAAGGAACACACCCTGCTTCCTGGCCACCGTTGTCTGCAGTCCGCACTGCAGAAGGGTTCGTATGTGTTCCTGTGAACCGGGGACTGGGCTCTTCCAGTGGCAGCCACCTCTGAGCACTGGGGCGATGGTGCCTGCGGGGCAGCGCTGCTCTGCCTCGCACGCAGGAGGCACCTCTGTCTGGCACTTTGCAAGAGGGAGCTTGCAAGGAGCGTCCCTGAAACCTCTGGTGGGGTTTGCATCCGGGAGCATCAGTGTCAGACAGCAATGACCCCTGCCTGCACTCGGGCAGGGAAAGGCAGGCAGTGCCAGAGCCTGTCTCCCAGCTTCCTGCGCTGGCTGCTGGATTACAGTGCTCTGCTAGGGCGGAAACGGGATCCAGGGACCCCATTCCCACACCGTGCACGAACTGTCGAGAGGCAGCATTCTCGCTGGGCTCCTGCCAGAGCCGGAGGCAACAGGAAAAGGCCTTTCTCCCCACGCCCTGTCACTGGCCAGTTCACGCTTTGGCTGACCCCCCCTGTTTTTCTTCCATCGCAGGCATCCCGACTCTCATCGTCCTGGACTCCAAGGGAGACGTGATCACACGGCAGGGGCGGGTGGAGGTGCTGAACGACATCGAATGCCGCGAGTTCCCCTGGCATCCCAAGCCCGTGCTGGAGCTGACGGACTCCAACGCCGTGCAGCTGAATGAGGGCCCGTGCCTCGTTCTCTTTGTAGGTATGGAGCCTTGCTGCTTTGAAAGCAGAGCCTGTGCTCAGGCAGGGGACTGGGCTACCTGCCAGCTCGGCTGGAGCTGGCCACAGGGCTGCGAACCTGCCTCCAGTGGTGACAGCATCCATGGGAAGGGGCATCAGCCTGTTTCCATCACCAGAAGCAATGCTGCGGGGTCCAGAAAGGCTATGGGGATACAGAGGTCCCTGTGGAGTTCCCTAGAGGGATTCAAAGGGCCTACCAGACCTGGAGCCTTGCCCGTACCAGAGAAATGGGCTGCTGCAGCTCACAGGGGTGTGCCAGAGCCTGCCTGCGCCCGCGGGTCTCCTGCAGCTCCAGCCCAGCCACCCGAGGGATGTGATGGAGCAGCGATTTGCA
>NW_010519144.1:0-3263 GCF_000687285.1 Phaethon lepturus | reverse complement strand
AGAGGAGCTTGTGTATCAAAGATGTTTCAGCAGCTGTGGAGAGGAATGCTGATTAGGTGTTGGGGAGTACAAGAAATGCACTGTCACGGCCGGCATGGTGGAGGCAGGGAAGGCCTTTCTGGAGCGGCGACTTCAGGCACACGTGACATACCAGAGGAGGCAGAGGAAGCATCTCTGGGAGGGATTGGAGCTCTGTGCTGGAAACCACAGCTCAGGGGTTGAATCCCTGAGCTGAGCGGGGCTGTGGGAGTCAGAGGGTCTTCTTGCTTGCTCTGCTGGTCCTTGGGTGATTCCCCCACCGTGGTGCACTGGCTGCAGAACAGGGCAGGCTTTTCCCCAAAGCTCCTGTCCCTCTTCTACTGCTAACCCACGCATGAAGATCTGCTGTGGCTGGCGCCAGGCCTCTAGCTCCTCCCGAGGTCCGCTTTTTTTTAGAGCTCATCCGGAGCGCAGCTGGCTCGTTCCTCATCGCTTCCCTGCCAGCGATGGACGGTTAAATCAGGCAAGGGCTGTGGCTGGGATGAGCTGTGCTGCAGGCAGAGCTGGGGTAGGGTAGGGGGGCTGCAGAGGGGTGTGCACAGCATCCCGGGGAGCGAGCTGCGGGGTCCTGGGCTCTTGCGGGGGTGCGGCTGTCCCTTGAGAGCTCTGTGGAGCTGTGGTGGGGGTTTGCTGAAGAAGTCCCCCTTGCCCTGAGCCTGCCGCTGTTGTGCGAGGGGCCTGGGCCAGGGCAGGGCTCGTGTCCTGCTTCCTCGCACGCCCTTTGTGAGCAGCACACCCTTCTCTGCAGTGCTGATAACGTGTCTGTCGTTCTTTCCCTTCTTCCCTTTCAGATTTCCTTTTGACCCTGATTATTTATTCAGCATAGCCCAGCAGGGGACGTGAGCACAGAGCCAAAAATACTCTCCTTGCGCGGGGAGGACTGGCTGGCCACGCCAAGCGTGATTGATTGGGGCCGGCACTGCAGGCCTCTGGAAAGAGTTATTTTTATCTTGCTCTGAGCAAAGTTTTTCTATCACCTTGTTGCAAACAGCTTGTCAGGAGAGCTCTCTCCGGCCAGCGGCTGGGGCTTGCTCTCGGCGCTTGAGGGGCTGCCTGGGCTTGGTGAAATCTGCCGGCGATGTGCTGGGGCTGAGACAAAGTTGGCGCTGCACCGAGGCAGGCGTCGGCGACGGGGGCTCCTGCTCAGCCCGTGTCCTGCTGGGAGACCCCCTCAGCAGATCAGTGCCTGTGCTGCGCGAGCAGCATCACCCCCAGGAGGAGGCAGCCGCCGGAGGAGGCAAGCTTAGCAAGAGCCAGTTGTGAATAAATCCTGACCGATCTACATCCGCCCCCAGAGAGTTTAGGGCTGGGTTAGCCAGAGTGTGCAGGGCTGCCTGGAGTGCTGCCAGCAGCCATTGTTTGGAGAAAAATCAATCCCTGCAAATACCCCACAACTCTACGTATTTATCACTGTCCCATACAGAGGACAGACCCCAAAATGCAGCATGCAGTGTCTCTGGCATCCCCTGCTTTGCTTGGAGAAGCCAAAGGGGAAGGAAGGGAAGGGCAGAGAGAGAGCGCGCTTTGGCTGTGGGCAGTGCCTGTCCCAGCTTGGGGCTGGACCGGTCGTGTCGGATGGTTTCATCAGGGACCACGAGAGCTGCACAAGCAGAATGCAACCGGGAGACCAGGCACCTCTCTTCTGCCTTCTTACTTGTTTTTTTCCTAATGCCAAAAGTTGTTCCCGAATTGAAATCGTTCACATCTCGATGCTGCTCAAGGACAGTCTCTTCTCTTTCCAGCTCAGTATTTGAACTTCAGTGGTGGCTGGTGTTTGATTGATGTTGCCATCTCTTTCTACTCTACCTCTGTCAAATCAAAGCTGCCTTCGCAGTGCTGCCGCTGTGGAGACTGGAGCAGAAAAGCTGCAGAGCAGCCGTCCTGAGGCGGAGGGGTGGTGGGTGGCAGGCAGGGGTGGCAGGCAGCCTCAGATCAGCACGTTCGTTTGGTCTTCAAAACATCCTGACACTGCTGAAACTGCAAAGTGGCTTTTTTGTGCCTGTTTGTCCCTGCGCTTCAGCAGCGGCACCAGGGAGTGAGCAGTGAAGTATTTTGGGAGCAGGAGCTGCTCTTCTGTTACATGTTTCCCTGTCTCACATGAAAGGCGCATTTCAGCTGCTCCCTAATTGCTACAGAGCCACGCAGCTTTGAAGTTTGTGCTTCGCATCCGGGCTCTGGTTTCCTCCATGGTGGTGCTGTGGGATATTGCTGCCAGCACTCGGCCGGTTTGCATCCGTCTGATCGTAACTTTTTTGCTTTTTCTTCCCACCTCTGCCCTGCAGATTCAGAGGATGACGGAGAGTCGGAGGCAGCGAAACAACTGATTCAGCCCATAGCTGAAAAAATCATTGCCAAGTACAAAGCCAAAGAGGAGGAGGCACCGTTGCTCTTCTTTGTGGCAGGCGAGGTAAGCGGGAGGAGAGCACAGGGTTGCATCCTGCTGTGTCTTTGTACGAGCACTGAGCTGTTTTAGGTCCCGCTGTTGCCAGCTTTCATGTGGGTAAACTGAGGCACGGAGCTACTGCAGCTAGCCAGGGACCGTGGAGCAAAACCAGACCTGAGTCCTGGCTCGGCCCCCTGCACTCATTGCTGGATTTTACTTCTGGCAAAGAGGTCCCAGCCACGTTTGCTCAGAAGTGGAAAAGCCTGATGGCGGGTGAGGGAGCTGCTGGGGATGGACAGAGAGGGGCTGGGGGAAGTGGGAGGGAGTAGGAGCTGCCACGCTGGGGCTGCCAGCCCCATGCTGCGCTGCCCGCTACCCCCTCGAGCCCTGAGGCTGGGCGGGCAGGAAAGCCGGCTGGGCAGAGGGAGAGGAGCTGGGTTTGGATTTCAGCCTTGGCACTGCCCTCCTTGCTCAGGTGCTGTTTCCTTCCTTCCCACCCTGGCAGGAGGGCAGGGACTGGTGCTCCAGCCCCCTCCCTAAAGGAGTGCCTGCAGGAGGCAGCCCCGGTCCCGCGGGCTGGGCCTGTTTCTGTGCTGTGTGGGCGATGCGGACGAAAGCGCCCCTGGGAGCGGGCAGAGGCTTTGGCGTTGGCCCCCGGCTCCCGCCACAGCACGAGCATCCCAGCTCCGCTCTGCCCTGCCCTGCCCTGGGAAGCTGCTGGTGAAAATGGGAAGTGGGAAAATGGGGCTTCTGGCCTCCCTTTCCCCCGTGCAGGCTCTTTGCCCTGCTGCAGGCTTGCAAATGAGGAAGTTTTTGTGTAACGGTCAAAAAAAAGCTCCCA